>NW_020173955.1:1278707-1402182 GCF_003031525.2 Neophocaena asiaeorientalis asiaeorientalis | reverse complement strand
TTTTTTTTTTTTTTTGCGGTATGCGGGCCTCTCACTGTTGCGGAGCACAGGCTCCGGACGCGCAGGCTCAGCCGCTCCGCGGTATGTGGGATCTTCCCAGACCGGGGCACGAACCCGTGTCCCCAGCATCGGCAGGCAGACTCTCAACCACTGTGCCACCAGGGAAGCCCCATTTCTTGGTTTTCATATTGTAGTTGTGTACGATGTTGGTGTTTGGTGGGAGAGATTTGGGAAAGGGGTACATGAGACTTCCCAGTACATTTCTTTGTAACAACCTATGAATCTATAGTTACTTCAAAATAAAAGTTTAAAAAAACTACCAAAAAAATCAATGCCTCACTCCAGAGCAATTGAATCAGACCTCTGGAGTGGAGTCTAGGCACCTGCATATTTTTAAAGCTTCCATTGTGATTCTAATGTACATCTAGGGTTGAGAACCACTGCCTTACCAGCATTGTAAGGCCACTTTTAATAATTTCAGTACTTGGATTAAGGTTATCTGCCACTAGTCTAGTTTATTCCAGAGCAAGAGTAAATCCTCTATGGAAGAAGATAACATCATCAGGGTTAAAAATTGTCTCTTTAATTTTTCAAACTCAATGTCCATCAAGAAGACAAGACTTGATCTAAAACTAAGAATAAAAACAGATAATAGAAACATCCACAGAAGATCTAGATATTGAAGTTATCAGCAAAAGATTTAAAAATAACTATACTTAATGTTCATCAATGGATGAATGGATAAAGAAAATGTGAGACACACACACACATATATACACATAAATACAATGCAATATTATTCAGCTTTATAAAAAAAGGAAATCTTACCATTTGTGACAACATGGGTAAACCTGGAAAGCATTATGATAAGTGAAATAAGCCAGACAGAGAAAGACAAGTACTGTATGGTATTACTAACATGTGGAATCTAAAAAAAAAAAGTCAAATTCATAGAAACCAAAAGTAGAATGGTGGTTGCCATGGACTGGGGGAGTGGGGAAAATGAGAGAAAGCTGATGAAAGAGTACAGACTTTCAGTTATAAGATGAATAAGATCTGAGGGCCTAATGTATAGCATGATGATTATAGTTGATAATATTGTATAACAGAAATTTGCTAAGCATTCTCACCAAAAAAAAGGTGAGGTGATGGATGTGTTATTTAACTTGGTTATGGGAATCCTTTCACAATGCATATATATATATATCAAATCATCACTTTAAATATATTATAATTTTACTTGTCAATTATATCTCAATAAAGCTGGAAATAAAACCATTCTTTTTTTTTTTTTAACCATTCTTAAAATAGCTCTGCAAACAGAAAAAAATTCTTAAGCATTAAAAAGACAAAAAAGGGCTTCCCTGGTGGCGCAGTGGTTGAGAGTCTGCCTGCCGATGCAGGGGACACGGGTTCGTGCCCTGGTCTGGGAAGATCCCACATGTCGCGGAGCGGCTGGGCCCGTGAGCCATGGCCGCTGGGACTGCGCATCCGGAGCCTGTGCTCCGCAACGGGAGAGGCCACAACAGTGAGAGGCCCACGTACTGCAAAAAAACAAAACAAAACAAAAAGACAAAAAAACCCACACCTATGCCCATCAGAGCAAAAGTACTAAGATCAAAGACAAAAATGTCTTAAAATTAAGCAGCCAGAGAATAAAAGACATAAAGGGACAGAAATAAGATTAAACAGTGTGATCCTCAACAGAATACTGAGAGTCAGAGTAAAGGTATGCTTCAAAATGCTAAAAGAAAATTACTACGAACCTAGAATTCTATACCCAGTGAAGACATCCTTCAAAAATGAAATAAAATAAGGTCATTTTCAGACTACTAGAAATTGAGAGAATCTGTCACTAAAGGAAATAAGAAAGAGTGCTCTTCAATAGAAGGAAAATAATCCCAGATGGAAATATGGGTCTGCAAGGATTGAAAAACAATAGGGTAATATGTGGGTAAGCCTACATACATGAATACTGACTGTATATGTTTTGTTGACTATACACCTTGGTAGATGCTTCAAAATATTTGTTTACATAACACTTTAAAAAGTATTCTCAAATGAAGTATATCATTTCATTTTCATAACCATTCTACAACAGGAAATCTGTATATCATTTAGGAATGTTTGGCTCCAAGTATTTGAAAAGCAAATAATAACTTAAACAAATAAAGGTTTATTTTTCTCATATAACAAGAAATATAATGTAGGCAATCCATGGCGCTTGCAGCTGCTCAATGTAATCAAGGACTCAGGCATTTTCTCTCTCAGCTTCATTATTCTTAATTTGTTAGCTCTCAGCCTTAATGGTCAACAGACGGCTGTCCCTCCAGGCAGCACATTCCCAGTTTGGGAAGGAAGAAAAGGAAAGATCAAAAGGATTCATTAGCTTTTTTGTTCCTCTTTTGGGGGAAAGCAATGCTTTCCCAAATCCGCTTAGCAAAGTTCTGCTTACACCTTATTGGCCAGAACTGTTTCACAAGGGCACCTCCAGTTGCAAGAGAGACTGGGAATTGATGGAGCCTTTCTCTTTTCAGTCTCTACTGCAGAGGAAGGCAAAAGGGAAGGGGGCTGGGAATTAGTGGGAAGTAAGTCGACCTACAGTACCTGCATGATGGATAAGGTCAATAAGCTCTCTAAATATTCACTCCACCCTCCTTTTAGTGTACCTTTTTGTATTGCAGAGGCTGGAAAGCTAAAAACAACTTTTCCCAACTAGGATTCTGTATAATTCAGGTTTTGCTAATCAGATGCACTTAATGAAGACTTGGAAGGTGGAAGTGAGTGAGGTGAAAGCCGTTCTGCTGTTCCTTTGACCCTTTCTGCTAGCAGGAATAAAGCACTGGCTTTTTCTATGACAGCATTTTAGTGGAAAGTTGTTAGCTTCATGGATAGCAATGGACCTGTTGTACCTCTACAACACACACCTCAGAGATTCGGCATAGATCTGAAATTAGCAGTGTGGTGGTGATGGCAGCAGCTACCTGACCCCAGGTATGTGCTCCTGAAGCCAACAGTTACTATGGTGATCTCCTGCTGGTGGCAGAAGTCACATCTCCATCAATACATAGTTCAGCAAAACTGTTCTGGGAGTTAATTTTGAAGCCCTAGCCTGGTACTTAACCCTTCATCTCTACCCAGAATCTTTTAAGTTTCTAATTAAATGTATTAAACACCTTTGCTTAAAATAGTTTGTTTTCCATAGTTGATCCTGACTCATATAATCTTCTACAGTCCACATCTTTAGGTTCCCAATACCCATACTTTTCATCAAATATATACTTCATTTGGAGGGGTCATTCCTTCCCCAAGATTTCACCCAGTTGCTACATTCAGTTTGAGTGATTTTTATTCCTCTCTGTCAGTTTCATATGTGGCTCCCCATGGAACCATGGTGTTAATCTGCCTTCAACATTCCCAGCCTACAGTGTGAGGAAAAGAAGCAGGATGACTACAATACGAACGTAAAACCTGGAATTATCAGTGGTCCATGGCACACATGGAATCCTATTGGACAGGAATGGTGAGGACTCTCCACACTGATAGTAGAGTCAGCTCCATGGTTGAACCATCTGTCTCTTAGTCCCAGCTCTGCCCTCTGTGAGAATCTTCCCTTTATCCTCCATGTCCACATTTTATTTGGTCACTGGAGAGTATTCCACTCCTGTGCAGATTTTGTAGCCTACTTCCTACTGACATGGATTCAGAGTTCCAAGGATGGCTTTCAGGGCTAAATTGTCTGTAACTAGTTATTGGTCAGCCAGCCTTGCATTCCTTTGAAGCTTCCATGAACCTCCTTAGGAGGTTTCTTGTCAATCCCATGTGTAAGTAACCATAGTCAAAGGCTTGTTTTGATATAATCTTAAGTCCAAAGATTTTTTTTTTACCTCCAGGCCTGTGTGCTATTCTTCCCCTCAGCCCTTAGCTTCATGGCCACTGCCTTTTAGATTGGCTATTCCTAGGTCAAGTTCATCTCTACTGTAAGACTTTGTAGAAAGTGGCAGTCATTCTGAATAGGTGTGTATTGGGGGCAGGAGTGTGAGGAGCATAACTGAATGGATCAAATTGTTGTTTTTAAACTCTCCAGGGTATTCTGAGCAACTGGTTTACTTTCCTCTAAATAATTTTCTTCAACTGAATAAATTTTCTCCACTGAAAGCATTTTTAAAAGTAAGGCCTGGATGATGTCACCAAAATGATGGTTTATGAGACCCCAGACTCCATCCTTCCACAAAGATCAACAATTAGACAGCAATTCATGAACAAAATCAGCTATGGGGAGAGATCTTAAGAAATTTCAGCAACACAGCCAAACAAAAACAGGACATAAGTGCACAAAAGAGGAAGGAAAATAGCTTCATTTTGCCTGCAGCATCCCATCCCTCAGGCTGGCACTGCTCAGCACTGGGAGTACACTTCCCAAATGGAAAGAGTTCCCCTTGTTCAGAGAGCAGAGTGAGCAACGAGGTCCCCAGCCTTTTGGGGCACCACATGAAGGACCCTCTTTAGTTTCACCTCACCCAGAGAACTGCAGATCTGAGATGTATAGAGGTAGCTACAAACAAGGAGAAAAACCAGGGGCTACCAATATCAGCCACACAGCAGGAGCAACTGCAGTTCCCAATTGCCAGCACAGCTGCCACAGAATCCCTCCAGATTTCACCACCTTCACCCCACAGGTATTCATGTGCACAGACACCAGCCATCTGAGTCTTTTCCATCTTCCTCCCGCTTGCCCCCCAACCTTTACAGGAGGCTGGAACCGGCACTGGCAGCCAGTCCAGGACTCTGTAGCTATGTGAGTACAAGACACCAGCATAGACCTCTGTAGCTGTGCCCTATCAATGTGTGCACACTCAGGGCTAGCCACTCTAGCTGTGTACCTGCATGCTGCCAGCCTGTCATCTGTCATCAGCCTCCATTGATGTTTGTGTACCTGTGGCAAGATCCTACAGTCACAGAAGTGCACACTGACCCTGTTTCCTGGCACTGGCCTGCACCATGGGACTCATCTGCAGCTTGGCCCTCCAGCTGTGTACCCGAAAACCTTAATCTGACTCCCAGCACTAGCCTCCACTTCTCCTGTGGTAAGACCCAGCAGCCACAACAGTGCATGCTAATAGCTGGGCCCTCATAGCTGCCAGTGTACCCACAGTTGGCCCTGGCCCTTTCTGCTTGCTGTGGCCCCCACTACTATGTGTGTGTCTGCAATAGGCCCCTGCCACTGTATAGGCACCTAAAGGTGGCTCCTGCAGCTGAATGTGTGCTCGCCACCAGCTCCAGCCACCACTGCTGCCTGCCTTGATCCCTAGCAACTGGACTTGGAGGTGCTACTGAGGACCCCAACAGCCTGTGAAGCCACTAGAGACTCCCACCCACTACAGCACTAACCAAGGACCACACAGTTGATGATGCTGTGGACCCCAGCAGACTGAGCCAAAGAGCCACGATGCCTCTTTGGACCTGGAGTCACCACAAACACCCGCACCTGTTGCCCTGCGCCACTAGACCCCAGATCACAGCATGCTCCAGTGTGCCCCCACACACAAGTGAAGGTCTTTCCTAACTGAAGTCAGTCCATAAAGTGTGGAAGATGTGACTGCTTCTTCAAATATGCACATACCTACACAAGGTTATAGGAATCACAAAGAATCAAGGAATCAAAGCACCACCAAAGGAATGTAGTAAACATTCAGTAACTGACCCAAAAGAAATGGAGATACATGAATTACCCGACAAAGAATTCAAAATAATTGTTCTAAAAATGCTCAGAAAGCTACAAAAGGACACAGATATACAACTTAACAACATCAGGAAAACAACATAAGAACAAAACAAGAAGTTGAACAAAGAGATAGAAAAAAAAGAACCAAGTAGAAATTTTGGAGCTGAAGAATACAATGACTAAACTGAACTGAAGAATTTATTGAGAGCCTTAACAGCAGACTTGATCAATCAGAAGAAAGAATTATTGAGCTTGAATACATGGGACTTAAATGACATGTTAGATGGTCTACACAGAAACATATAGAACATTCCATCCCAAATCAGCAGAATATTCATTCTTCGCAAGTGCAAATGAAACATTCCGTATGATAGATCATATGTTAGGCCACAAAACAAGCCTTAATAAACTTAAGAAGACTGAAATCATATCAGGCATCTTTTCTGACCATATGGGTATGAAACTAGAAATCAGTTACAAGAAGAAAACTGGAAAATTCACAAATATGTGGAGATAAAGCAACATGTTACTGAACAACCAATGGGTCAAAGAATAAATCTAAAGAGAAATCAAAAATATCTTGAGACAAATGAAAATGGAAATGCAAGATACAAAACTTAAAGGTTGCAGCAAAAGTAGTTCTAAGAGGGAAAGTCATAGTGATAAACACCTATATTAAGAAACAAGGAAAAGCTAAAATAAAGAATCTAACTTCACACCTCAAGGAACTAGGGAAAAAAGAACAAAGTTCAAAGTTAGCAGAAGGAAGGGGATAACAAAGACCAGAGTAGAAATAAACAAAATGGAGAATAGAAAATAATAGAAAAGATCAACAAAACTAAAAGTTGGTTTTTTGAAAAGATAATCAAAATTGATAAACTTTTAGCTACATTATCAATTAAAAAGAGAAAGGACTCAAATAAATAAAATTAGAAATGAAATAAGAGACATTACAACTGATACCACAGAAATATAAAGGATCATAAGAGACTAATATGACCAATTACATACCAAAAAAATAAAAATAGAACAACCTAGAAGAACTGAATAAATTTGTAGAAACATACAACTTACCAAGACGGGATTAAGAGTAAAAATCCTGAACAGACCAATACAAATAAGGGGATCAAAGGAGTAATCAGAAATCTCCCAATACAGAAAAGTCCAGCACCAGATGGCTTCACAGGTACCAATTCTCATCAAACTTTTCCCCAAAAAAACTTAAAGAGGGAACACTCCCAAATTCACTTTTTTGAGGCTAGCATTACCCTGATACCAAAGCCAGATAAGGATACTGTAAGAAAAGAAAGTACAGGCCAATATCCCTGATGAATGTAGATACAAAAATATTCAACAAAATACTAGAAAACCAAATTCAATACACATTAAAAGGATTATACAACATGATTAAATGAAATTTATTCCTGGGATGCAAGAATGATTCAACATATGCAAATCAACAGATGTGATAAACCACATTAAAGTCTTTTAAATTAATTAATTGTTTTGTTTGTTTGGATGCGTTGGGTCTTCATTGCTGCATGCGGACTTTCTCTAGTTGTGACAAGTGGGGGTTACTCTTCATTGTGGTGCACAGGCTTCTCACTGCGGTGGTTTCTCTTGTTGAAGAGCATAGGCTCTAGGCACACGGGCTTCAGTAGTTGTGGCACGCGGGCTCTAGAGTGCAGGCTCAGTAGTTGTGGCACATGGGCTTAGTTTCCCTGCGGCATGTGGGATCTTCCTGGACCAGGGCTTGAGCCTGTGTCCGCTGCACTGGCAGGCAGATTCTTAACCACTGTCCCAAGCCACATTAATTAAATGAAACACAAAAATCAAATGATCATCTCAATAGATGCAGAAAAAGCACTTGACAAAATGCAATATTCTTTCATAATAAAAACTCTCAACAAACTGGGAACATATCCAATATAATAAAGGCCACATGTGACACACCCATAGCTAATATCATTGTCAATGGTCAAAGACTGAAAGCTTTCCCCTAAGATCAAGAACAAGACAAGGGTGCCCACTCTCACTACTTCTTGTCAACATAGTACCAGAAGTCCTAGCCAGAGCAGTTAGGCAAGAAAAAGAAATAAAAGGCATCCAAACTGGAAAAGAAGACGTAAAATTGTCTCTGTTTGATGGTAATAGGAAAATCCTAAAGACTGAACCAAAAAGCTGTTAGAAGCAATTAAATGAACTCAGTAAAGTTTCAGGACAAAAAAATCAACATACAAAACCCAATTTATTTCTATATAGTAACAATGAACTATACAAAAAAGAAATAACAAAAACAATCCCATTTATGATAACATCAAAAACAATAAAAATACTTAGGAATAAATCTAACCAAAGAGATGAAAGATCTATACACTGAAAATTATAAGATGCTGATGAAAGAAACTGAAGGAGACAGAAATAAATGGAAAGATATCTTGTGGTCATGGATTGAAAGAGTTAATATTTTTAAATTGTCTATACTACCCAAAGCCATCTATAAATTCAATGCAATTCCTATCAAAATTTCAATGGCATTTTCCACAGAAATAGAAACAACAATCCAAAAGACCCTAAACGGCCAAAACAATCTTGAGAAAGAATAAATCCGGCAGCATCACACATCCTGATTTCAAACTATATTACAAAGACATAGTAATTAAATCAGTATGGTACCAGCATAAAAACAGACACATAGATCAATGGAACAGAATTGAGAGCCTAGAAATAAACCCATGTATATATGGTCAACTAACATTTGACAAGGGATTCAAGAATGCTTAATGGGGAAAAGATTATCTCTTTAATAGATGATGTTGGGAACACTGGATATCCACATGCAAATGAATGAAAGTGGATCTCTATTTTACACCACTCACAAAAATTAACTCAAAATGGATTAAGGACGTAAATGTAAGACCTTAAACCATAAAACTCCTAGAAGTAAACGTATGGGAAAAGCTCCTTGACATTGGTCTTGGCAATAATTTTTTGGATACGACATCACAAGTATAAGCAACAAAAGCAAAAGTCAACAAGTGGAACTACATCAAACTAAAAAGCTTCTGCAAGGCAAAAAGAAACAACATGATGAAAACGCAACCTACAGAATGGGATAAAATATTTGCAACCATATATCTAATAAGCAGTTAATATCCAAAACACATAAGGAACTCATACAACTCAATAGCAAAAAAACAAATAATCCAAATTTTAAAATGAGCGAAGGACCTAAACAGACATTTTTCCAAAGAAGACATACAAATAGCCAAAAAAGGTACATGAAAAGGCACTCCGTGTCACTAATCATCAGGGAAATGCAAATCAAATCCACAATGAGATATCACCTCACACCTATTAGAATGGCTATTATAAAAAAAAAGACAAGAATGTCAATGTTTGCTGTTTTCTATTTCTCAACCATGTGTTTGGTCGTGGAAGGCGACAGGAGAAGAGAATCAGCTCAACAGCAAGATTGGCTTGCAGACATTAGCACATGAAAGCTGTATTGATGTCTGTGGCTCTGGAAAGGCTGTGAGTTCTCCTGTTTCCTTTTAGCATCACCAGCATGTCTGTCACAAGGTCAGCCCTTTCCAGAAGGAGTTATAAAAGAGGGTTTGCAGAAGCTGATTTTTTTCTCTCTCCAATTTTCATTCCAAACAGGAGTAAAAATATCTTACACCATAACAACTAAGTGATTGAACACAATAGTTGGTTTTATATGTATTATCTTATACAATGCTTACAAGAAACTTATGAGGCAGGTACAATTAATATTCTCATTTTGTAAATGGAAAAAATACTGAGACTCAGATAACATTTCATGGGTTCACTCCCACTGACAAATGCATAAGCATGTAGGGATGGCCATGGCTGTTAGTTTACAAACCTATGACAAATGCGTAGTGATGTTTTAGAGGAATTACATATATCTCAAAGCATTGGTTTACTTCACATTACTAAATTAAGTTTAGAAAATTCTACAACATCTATTTTCAACTTAATACAGCTCATAACAATGTTTATAAGAATTGCGCTTGTTTCTGAGTACTACTTACTTGGTGACTTCTACACATTGTTTTGAGTAGTTGCTTAAAGGTTTAAAAGTTTTTTAAAAAAATATGTGAGCATGGTTAAACGATCTTAACTGTAGAGGAAATGCTTGTGAAATAGTAGAGAAGCAATAAGATAGAGACCCAAACCATCAGAGAACACCAAAGAATGAAAGGAAAAGTCAGACATGGGGTAAGAAGAGCAACATGATGTGAAATTTATCACAGACAAGTTCCAGGTGAGAATAACCAATAAGCAATAATTAGTCAGGAAAAGCCCTGACTTAGGGAATATGAATTCTAAATGTGAGAGCACAACGTGAAACATTAAGAATAGGAGTTAAACTCGTTGCAGATACTCACTAGATGCCATAATGATGGAAAGGTTTTACCTAACCCTGGTGTGAGAACACCCACAAGAGCTGTTCATGCACGAAGTAACAAAAATTACAGAGATCCTGCTAGTGAGTCCACTTCACAATGACTTTCAAATCAAAGACACTACTTTTGGTCCTTGGCTTCTTTCAATGTTCTATCTAAGAAAAATACAACTTTATTATGTTTGTAAGAAAATAGATGCACATTTAAAACAAAGTAAGGCCTGACCTAATATTTTCCCATTATTCTCTATTACTTCTTGTCTTATTCAAAGTTACTAACTCAGCTATTCAGTGTCATACAAAATGAAGACCTCCAGAAATTGCCAGGTTCAATTCAACCTTCCCTGCCAAGGGGTCAACTTGATCTTATTAGCACACTGTATTACACAGAAACAAGAATAAAAGTCGTAAAACATCATTACAAGGCAACTAGCAAGATTTTTAAAGACCTCAGAGAGATGTGAGCAATATCTTATTACTATATACCTACCACCCTTGCATTCAGATGGCGGTAGAAACCCCAGGATGAGTGTTTAAAGAGGTCAAGAGTAGGGCATGAATAGGAATTAGGCAGACTGGCTGAGTGAAACCATTAACAAAGGGTGGTCAAGTGTTCGATCATTTATCCCTCTGAACAGCCTGTTCTACACTGTTCAAAGTACTTACAATCAGTTATTTTAATTAACCTGCAAAACAGTTTCCTGTGGACTAGGTTGGAGAGGAAATTATTGTAAAAGTATATTTAAAACTGTTAAATTCAGCTGTGAAGGTTAATTATCATAATTTTACAAATGAAGAAACTGAGTCAAACCCTGTTTTAACTCCTGGCTCTGTGCTCTTTTCACACCATCCCAATAACTCCCTACCAGGAACAAACTTGGCCCTCTATATCTTGGCAGTACACATCAAAAAACCCCAAGCAGATTGTTCTAAGGTAGTAATCATGGATATATGTAAAATTTATCTAATGATCCCACTGAAGAGCTGTTGAAGTCAAAAGATCAGAGCTAATATATATATTTACCAAAGATGGAAAATTAAATTACATGGGGAAATGTCATGGTGGTAGGAAAAGAAAACACGCACATATTGTAAAAAAAGTAAAGTGTATAAACATGATACTGTATATCAAATTGGCGTTAAAATCAATGCACATGCATACTCTTAAATATATATTTATTAACTTAGCTCTGTCATAAGCAACAGTAACATCAACAATAGCATTTTTGTTCACAACCAAATCTCACGTGAGCACACTTAGTACCAAGATTTTCGTCTCTAATACTATTCTCCCTTAAAACGAACCAGGATTCTTGAAGGATAGTTGACTCCATAATTTGGGGGCAGGAAAAATTATGTTGGGTCTGAAACATCAGGTTGATGCCAGAAATCAAGGATGCAATGATAGTAGTGTTTAGAGGACAAAAGAAACCATATAAAGGAGCTTCCCCTGAACAGGTTGTGGACACTTAAGCATCCAATAAGAAGTGGTAATTAATCAAAAATAATGGTTATTAGAACAATTAAGACTGTAAAAGTCTATGAGTTCATAGTGAAGCTGAAAAATAAATGCTTATTAAAAGTGATAAAAATAATATAGTTGCCATACAGAAGAATAAAGTTTCAATTTACTTTATTAATTTAATAAGTAGAGAGGTATTGATCTATATAGCTTTTTAAAAATTACATACTATAAAGTATATATATGTTGTGTGTATATATATGTATATATATTTTTCTATCCTATTAGCAGGGAGAAGTTTACGAAAACTTGTTGAATGAATGAAACAATTCCCCCAAATATACAATAGAATTTACTTGTATTCTAAATGTGATTTTTGCCAGTATCCTATAGCCAAATTACTCTCATTATTTATATCTGGAAGGATATTTTCTGCAGGTTTTGTTTGGGTCGCAAATTCCTAGCTGTATCTCATGGAGAGTACTTGATCATGTTAGAGCCTCACTTTACCCAGAGAAAAAATTTTATAGACATATAACACCATTGACCAGCAGATGGCTCCACAGAGCAATAAAAATCACTTGAAATGATTTACGGTTGCTGTATCTGCAAATAATTAGTGCTGGAAATCTTCGGTTTTATGAACTTATCCACAAAATGAACTTATCTACAATACAGAAATAGAGTTACAGATGTAGAAAACAAACTTATGGCTACCAGGGTGTAAGGGGGGTAGAGGGGGGATAAATTGGGAAATTGGGATTGACATATACACACTACTATATATAAAATAGGTAACTAATAAGGACCTACTGTAAAGCACAGAGAACTCTACTCAATACTGTGTAATGGCCTATACGGGAAAAGAATCTAAAAAAGAGTGGATATATGTATATGTATAACTGATTCACTTGCTGTACACCTGAAACTAACACAACATTGTAAATCAGCTATACTCCAATCAAAATTAAAAGAAGAGAGAAATAAACTATTCTGTTAAGCTATTTATAAAATCATAACAACTTTGACTAGTATAAAATAAAATATTTAATTTGCTAAATTAACCTAGGCAAGTTAAATGTTTTGAGAAAATTTTAGAAACAAATATCTTTCAAGAAGTTCCTCATGAAATTGTTATTGTCAATTTCTACTTCAAAATTAACCCATACTTTGGGCTCCCCTGGTGGCGCAGTAGTTGACAGTCTGCCTGCCGATGCAGGGGATGTGGGTCTGTGCCCCGGTCCGGGAAGATCCCACATGCCGCAGAGCGGCTGGGCCCATGTAATGTGATGTCTAGAAAAATAAGTGTACCAAAATCTCTTTTATATATCTTACATGACTTTTTATTTAAAAAATACAAAGTAAGTAATATAGAATATAAACTTCATTCTGAAAAATCTTTCTAGTAATAAATATACACATCATGACATATCTTAAAGAGAGATAATAATTTCCATTAACATTCTTATGCACTATGATTATTTTATAATCCTAGTTCCAGGGATAATAAAAAGTAGTCATTATTTTCTCTAGATTTCAATTGCAGTCCATACTGTTTTATTCATTCATTCAAATAGCTAATATTTATGGAACACTTTCTTTGTGCTAAGAATGTTTTTTTTTTTTTTTTTTTGCGGTACGCGAGCCTCTCACTGTTGTGGCCTCTTCCGTTGCGGAGCACAGGCTCCGGACGCACAGGCTCAGCGGCCATGGCTCACAGGCCCAGCCGCTCCGTGCCATGTGGCATCTTCCCGGACAGGGGCACGAACCCGTGTCCCCTGCATCGGCAGGTGGACTCTCAACCACTGCGCCGCCAGGGAAGCCCTAAGCATGCTTTTTGTTTTTTTTGTTTGTTTTGTTTTGTTTTTGGCCACAGTGTGCAGCTTAGTTAGTGGGATTCCACTAGGGAGCTTAGTGGGATCTTAGTTCCCCAACCAGGGATGGAACCTGTGCCTCCTGCAGTGGAAGTGCCAAGTCGTAACCACTGGACCACCAGGGAATTCCCTAAGTATGCTTTTTCAGTCACTTTACTTGTATGAATTCATTTAATTCTCAAAGCAATTCTATGAAGCAGGTGTCATTATAATCCCATTTTATAGATAAGGAAACTGAAGCAGAGATTAAATAACTCTTTCCAATTCAGACAGGTAACAAGTGGCAAATGCAAACTCTGGTGGTTTAGTTCCAATGCTGCTGGTCCTCCATGCATTCATACATCAGAAAATATTTTTGGAGGCGCCGTGGAGTATGCACTACTCTCTAGATGTCATACAAAAATGTATGCACAATCCCCATCTCAGGGGTGGGGTGGGGGCCATAAACTAGTTAATGAAAACAATCATATTTGCATTAGTATGAAGCTTTATAGTTTACAAAAGTATGTTCAAACATCCATGAATATTAACTAACTCTTTAAGAAAGCACTGCAGAAGATGGTGCAAGCTAGTATGTAATAAAACACCACATTAATGGTACAGTGATTTAATAATATAGGCAGGTAAGAGAGAGGATGTCTGTGGACTAGAGTAGGCAGATATAATTTAATGAAGGTGGTGGGTTTTGAGCTGGGCCTGGACAGTGGGGGAGGATTTGGTAGGCAGGGTGGAGGTGAGGAGGTGGTATTCTGGCAGCCCTGGGGGTGCAGAGCCAATAATGAGACCTGATTAGAAATAACCCAAGGCAGTTGGAGGTTGAGGGAAATAACGGTGGAAAAGTAGATTGGGGACAGACTTTGGAGACCTTTGTTATAGGAATGTCAGGGACTACAAGGGCAAGTAGTTGGTTAGTAACTAGTAACAACCCAGCATGTTCCTGGGAGCTGATTTAGCTGCTGAAGGTCACTACTGCATTTGCAGTGGAACTCTCAGAGTTGAAAATACTATTCCAGTTGTTAAAGATTCTGCAATTGCCTATGTCATTTACTGATTAATAAACATTTCAGTAATGTTTATGAAGTATCCTGAAAAAACCAGAGCTACTTGATTTATGTATCTATGGTAATACTGTTTCATAAAAATTAATACTTATTTGCCTTATTTATGATGCTTTTATAGTAATTTGTGTATTTTTAAATTCTCCTCTGCACATCCTGAGCCTTTATCATTCTGCCTCCATCCCCTTCCTCTCTCTCTCTCTCTCTCTCTCAGCAAAAGAAATTGGTCACAGTAAAACTTATTAACACAGGAGTAATGTATATATATATATATGATTTTTAAAGCTTTGAGTTTCCATGACAAGATAACCAGTCAGTTCAATCAACTGTGTGAAAAATAATTAGTGAAACGTGTTGCCCAGAATTGTTTAGAAATGACTGGATCAATGATTAGTTAAGTGATTCAATCAGAAATATATATAAGTTGACAACATTGCAGAAAGCCCACAAACTTTTGAAAGGATTAGGTGGCCAGCCTTTAGAGCAAAGGTTCCAAATATGGGTTATTGAGATACCTTATGATCTTTCTCTGATGTGGATGCAACTTCCTTTATCCCTCCTGTTTCATATTCCCCTCAAGCATTTTAGGAGATGTACTTATTGTTTAAATGAAAGGATATCAAAATCATTTTTGACTTGAGAATTTTACTCTAAATAAAGTGGGTAATACCCTTGGCATTACAAAATCACAACTTGGAAGCCTTCAGGGAAACAGGAAATAATTTCATTTTATTATCACCCATCTCTATAAACTGAAAATGTGTCAAAGCACAAAACCTTTGGGATCTGATTCCATTTGCTGACAGAGCCTAGTTGTCCTAAATAATTCGTACTCGAATTTCTTCACCTTTAGGAGTGGAAAGTATAGAAAAGGAAGTAAGATGGAATTCTGAAAACTTGGTTCAAATCTACCAACTGTGTAAGAAGCATAGTTGAAATGTACCAGGTACATATTAGTTATCATTGTTGGAGAGAAAAAGGAAAAGTGACCTTTCTGAGACCAATAACAAATAGATTTTTCAAGTTTAGCCTATGAAACCTAGATAAGAAAAGGCAGGAAAAACACTGATTATACTGAGAAGGGTTCAACTTCCGTCTGAGCAAAGGTTACAAAGTTCTGAGAAAGGGTGAAATAGAGAGGAAAAAAAATAAGAAAAAGAGGAAGAAAAAATAAGAAACAAGGACACAGACAAACCAGGAGTGAAATTTTCAGAAACATCAACCTACAGAGTTGCAGATTCAAAAAATAAATAAAAGTGTAAATGATTGGGGTGCTACTTTATTTATTTTGCTTATCTTATTTCTCCTCTTTTTATTGATATGAATGTGGGAATGAGAAACCCAAAACAACAGAAGAGAGGTATGAATGAAGGAGGAATGGAGATAGTGAAATACTAGAGCACTTACTTTCTCATTTCTATCTCCTACAATTTATTTTAATATTTCCTTCTAAGACTATATGTATCTTAAATACATATCATTCAATATATAACCTTTTTTAAATTTTTCATTAAATTAAAGATGAGACATATTTAGAAGATTTAAAGTAAGGGTTGCTAGATAAAATACAGGATGACCAGTTATATTTGAATTTCAGATAAGCAATGAATACTTTATTAGTATAAACATGTCCCAAATATTGCATGGGACATACTTATACTAAAAAATTATTTGTTGTTTACCTGAACTGGGCATCCTGTATTTTTATTTGCTAAATCTGGTAGCCTTAGGAAAGAGCCACTAGCCTTTTTTTTTTCTGCGGTACGCGGGCCTCTCACTGCCACGGCCTCTCCCGTGGCGGAGCACAGGCTCCAGACGCGCAGGCTCAGTGGCCATGGCTCACGGGCCTAGCCGCCCTGAGGCATGTGGGATCTTCCCGGACCGGGGCACGAACCCGTGTCCCCTGCATTGGCAGGCGGACCCTCAACCACTGTGTCACCAGGGAAGCCCAGAGCCACTAGTCTTAATAGAGGTAGATCGTCCTTTGTTTAATCCAATTTATCAATATCCCCTACTTAAAAATTTTTTTTTAAATTGAATTACAGCACATGTACAAAAAGAACACTTATCTTCAGTGTGCAGGTCACTGAACATTCACAAAATGAACATACCCATGTAGCCAGCATCCAGGGCAAAACCCAGACTGTTACCAGCCCCCTAGAGGCCTCCCTTGTGCTCCTTTCCCTCCACTAAGAATAATTACTATCCTGACTTCTAACAGTAAAGACTAGATTTGCCCATTTCACCACTCTTTCTACTTAGGGTTGTTGGCCTCATCCTTATATTCTAAGAAGGTTTCCATCTACTTGGCAGAAACACAGACCCATGGTACTAGGTTAAATGTCCAGCTGACTGAATATAGTTGAGGTTAAGGAAGAACACACTTGCCGCCATGTATTTAAAGTGAATTATCTAGGAAGTGTATTTACCCAAAACCCTACAGGATAGAAGGTGGGCAGAACCTTCCAGGGAACCTAGGAGATAATACTTCCAGAGGAACCAGGAGATAACAAAGGCAGAAATCCAGAAGTCATGAGTCTTCCAGGATATGGTAGGTGATGCACTTTTGGCTAGGAGAGACTGAGGACCAAACAGGTGATTTGGTTGGTGGTATATTTAACAGAGAGATAGTAAGAACTAAGCATTCAGTACACTCCCCCATGCAGAGCTTCTTGAAGGTGATCTTATAAGTCACTGTCCCCCCAACAAGGATTGCCCATTAGCAGTGTTCATCTGCACTGGCATAGCTTTTTTTCATAAAGTTTTTCCATGAAGCCTCCAAATACCTCTGAGTCTGTAACTCCCTCAACCTGTAGAGAGGATACTGGTCCCATTCTACCAGAATGCATCATAATCATTCCCATAACTAAAGACAGGGGATCAGAACCTAGAAGAAGATCCCTTCCCCTTCTCTCCAGTAGTGGTGGGAAAGATGGCCACAGGAACTGAGCCTTAAGAGTGAGCAGGATCACCTCCAATAGGACCTTTATATGCACCAGCCTGGAAAATATGGAGGGTCCAGGGACTCACTGAGTTCACTAAATATCCCCCAAGTCTTCTTTGGAGCTGAGCCCATAGGGCTGAGTCATTTTATGTCATGAGAGCCATGGCATGAAGAACTGGAAGTATATGACACGGCTGGCCAAGGATTCTTCTCCAGTTGGAATCTGAGGATAGGATTACTAGTGATTCAATCTAGGAAAGACCTTCAGATATTTGACTGGGTGGTGCCATAAAGTCTGAATAGTTTCTGAGCAGCAACATTCCAGGCAAAAGGGAGGCACTGACATTCTCTCTGCCTCTCCAACGAAGTTCAAAACCAAGAAGGCAAAACATGGTACTTCCATTTCCTATCACTGTATTCTTTCCCTACCTAGTGCACAGTCTGTCCTGTTACAAATACAATGAAAGAAGGATGTCTGATATGATATCACTTATATGTGGGATCTAAAATATGACACAAATGAACATATCTATGAAATAAAAACATACGACACAAATGAACATATCTATGAAACAAAAACAATCTCACAGATATAGAGAAAAGACTTGTGGTTGCCAAGGTGGGGGTGGAGGAGGGAAGGATTGGGAGTTTGGGATTAGCAGATGCAGGCTATTATATATAGGATGGATAACCAACAAGGACCTACTGTATAACACAGAGAACTGTATTCAGTGTCCTGTGATAAACCATAATGATAAAGAATATGAAAAAGAATATATACATATGTATAACTGAGTCACTTTGCTATACAGCAGAAATTAAACATGACACTATACTTCAATAAATTAAAAAAAAGAAGGATGTCTGTTTGCAGTATTGTTCATAATAGCAAGAAAGTAGAACACTAACTATCTAACGATGGGACCTTGATTAAATACATTATGCTACATCCCAAACAATGTAATCTTACCCAGTCTTTAAAATGACATTGTAGAAGAAAATGTAGTAGCAGTATCATAGTACCCAAAGCTAGTCCTATAAAGCCTAAACTACCTGCCGGGTACTGTTCTAACTACCTGGCAAATGTTGACTCACTTAAACATTCACAGCAACTATGTGAAGTAGGAACCATTTTTCAGATGAGGAAACTTAAGTACCTTTATCAATTAAAGGACATGCATGCCCAAGGGTCACACAGTTAGTAAGTGACAGAGCCAGGATTCAAATTCAGGTAGGACCAGAGCCCACACTCTTAACTACATAATGACAAAGGAAAATGTTAATCATTTATCAGTAAGGGAGAAAAGCCAGGTTAAAAACAAAAACAAAAACAAAAATGGTTTGAAAACTGTGATTCCAATTCTATACCAAACATTTAAAAAATCATATGACTATACATGCAAAGAAAAATTATTGTAATGATATGTGCCATAGTTTTAACAATGAGAGGTCAGAGTTTAAGTGATTCTTAATTCCTTCTTTACAATTTTCTGTATTGTCTACATTTCCTGTAATAAACAGCTATTGACTTCTTTAATGAGGAAAAGATTCTTAAAACAAAACCGTCTCTTGGTGAAATCAGCTCAACAATTGTGACCTTTATGCAAGGCCTCCTGGTGTGAAGCCGTGGAGAGCAGTCATATCATATGGAAAATGTTTAACCGACATGCCCAGATCACATCATGCCAACCATTCTGCCTCAGAGAAAAGTGAGCTTCAAACTTATAAATGCATAAATCCAGTGCATGGGAGGTGATCTCTGTAGAGCACCGAGCAGATGTTAGAATGTTGAAGCTGGCAGTGACCTCAAGCTTCTTGAATCTACCCCCTCATTTGGTAAAGACTGAGGCTTGAGAGGCTACCCGTAGAAAGATGGTTAACTGGGAGGCCCTTATAGAAAATGGCATTAGCCTTAAGAAGCAGAACTCAGCAGGAAATTTCACAAATTTAGCCACAAAAATTTCATGATAATAGCAAGAGGGCTTTTGAGATTTTTATCTTCATGTGGCCAGAGAAATTTGCCAGGAGAGAGCCCTGTGAATGTATTGCAGCAAAGATCCGTGCATATAACTTGGGAGAGTTCAAAATTAGCTATAACTGAGAAGAATCTGCTACAGATGATGACAAGGACACATAGCCTTCTTCTCCCAGGGCTGGGTTACAGACTTTCATTGTCTCCCTGTAGGTGCCAATGGCAGTAACCCAGAGTTCTTAGACTTCCTGTCTAGTCTGGATTTCCTGAGGGAAGGGTAAATTGGAAAACCAAGAGTCTCCCACCCAGCCCCACCCTCCCAAGACATCATGGTGACTCATTTGAGGATAGTGGAGAGGGCTGACAATTTCTAAGCAACATGGTTTTTCAAAGCTTGACCTTTCCAATGGCTACTCCCAGGAACAGGGCCAATCAGTGGGTCCTGCTGATAGAGCAGCCCCTCCTAGCAGCTCCCCTCCCAGCTGGGTGTCTTCCAGTATCTCTTGCTGATTCCAGATCTTGGGTCTCTCTCTGGCTCTGGCTCTGATGATGTACTACCTCTAGAAGGCAGCTCAAAGCAGGGCTCTCACTGAGTTCTGGAATGATAGCACTTCGCAGATTTTAAAGAAACTGTTCCAAATGTCCGGGAGTACATTAGTGAAACAAACCTACGCTCTTTCACAGAATGTCACAATTTTCACTGCCTTCCCAAGCCATTTGCACAACTCTAGGAGTCTTGTGTACAGACCAAATATGTGCACCAGTATTTAAACTAAGCAGAACTATGTGATAAGAGTTGCTAGACTTACAAAGAAAGAACTGAGAGGTTTCAAAGGGAAGGTTGTTTCCAGCTGAGGTAGTGAACAAGGCATTCTTCGAGGGATGGCCTTTGAGCTGGGCCTTATAGGTGGACCCATACAAGAAGAGGGGCAGCAGGACAGGGATACCCAGACAGTGGGAAATGTCTGAACAAAATTTTGGAGCTGTGAAAGAATGAGTCATAGCACAGCAAAATGAGAAGTCATGTTTTCTAGGATAGAGGTGTCCCATAGCCAAGCCAAGAACTGAGAAGAGAACCATATTTCATCAAATCTAAGATGACACGATTGCCATGGATTGTAAGATGCACTCTGATTTCAGAGATGTTTTCATTGTTTTAAAAAAAATGTGTCTTAGAATAGATGAAACACAGTTAGCTGGGGTCATATTATAAAAGGTCTTGCAAATCAGATAAGAAGGGTAAATGGTAAGGAAGGGGGAGCCCTGGAAAGCTTCTGAGTGGGGGTGTGATATTATGCTTTATGAAGATTACTCTAGTTTCTGCACGGAGGCCAAGGTAGGCTATGTTGTGCTAGAGCTACTGCATTAGTTCAGGACCAAGTAAGCTAGAGGGGCGGTAGTGGGAACACAAAGGGTCAGACATGAGATATTTCCAAGGAAAACCCAAGTGAGTCAACCACACAGACACTGTGAGTGAGAGAGGAGTCAAAGACGAATTCCAGATGGGTAATGAGGAAGAATGTGCTATGCCTATCATATTTTATGTTTCCAACTCATTATGTTTTCTTCTTGCATATTTTTTCCTTTCCTGATTTTGGCTAGATGGTAGCTTTTGTAATTCTTTTTCTCCCCTATCTAGTGTTTTAAAAGTTTTTATTCCCATCTTTATATTAATAATATTTGCCCTTGCATATTTAAGCCTACATTTTTATGTTAACATAAAAAATTAAGAGCTACTCATTCTGAAATACAATGGAAGATTTTTTTTTTTTTTTTTTTGCAGTACGCGGGCCTCTCACTATTGTGGCCTCTCCCGTTGCGGAGCATAGGCTCCAGACACGCAGGCTCAGTGGCCATGGCTCACAGGCCCAGCCGCTCCAGGGCATGTGGGATCCTCCCGGACCAGGGCACAAACCCACGTCCCCTGCATCGGCAGGCGGACTCTCAACCACTGTGCCACCAGGGAAGCCCAGGATGGAAGATTTAACTGGTTTTTCTCTCTTCCATCCTCATCCCCACCCCTTTCAGGCTTTGTTCATATTATCACATTTGGAATTTTATTTGGGTGCTAGATTCAGGCACATTTCATACCTAGTTATGAGGGTTATTTAATTATGCTATGCAAAATACTCCCCCAAGACAGGATCAATTTCAAGCCATCAAAAATATATTAAACCTTATGGAAACTTCTACCCATGGCCTGCAGTGAATTTCAGTTTATGGTCCACGTTGTGCTGATTCCTAACTACCTCTAAATTGTTTTAATTTTCAATACTGCTGTAATTTCTATTTCCCTAAATTCTATTTTAGCTTTATTGCTTTTAAAGCTCTCATGATTGAATTAGCATGTTTCCTATTCTTACTTTAGGATGCATGCTTCTAGAATAAAGTGTGCAGTTTTAATTGCTGCACCTTAAGGAAATCATGGGAGATATTCAGAAGGAACAGAGAAATACAATAAAATGTGTGAAGAGAAAGGGCTGCTGCTGAGTAGGGACCAACAACAATCATTAGGGATATTAAGTTTGGGAAAGAAATGACCTCGAGGGCATATGGTTAAGGCTTTTGAAATCAAGAGGCAAAGATTAGGTGAATCTACTGATAGAATCCTTACACTAATATTAGAACATTTTATGAAACTTTTAAAAAATAGATTTAGAGGAAAAACTTAAAGCTGTTGAGTTTCACAAGAGGTAGTTTTGCTAAGCACCTTCTTTCGCCTCTTCAGATCTAATTGTTATCCTTCTCTGCCCTGCTCTGGCCCTGGGAGACTGACTAACATGGACAGCATCAACAAACTCCCTTGCCTTCTGGCCAGGGTTGGGTTTGGCGAGTGGGGTGGTGATGAAAGGCACTGGGGCAGGAGACTGGAAGATGGAGGGGAGTGACGTTGGGGTATTTGTTCCCCAGTTCCCTCTCTACCAAGGTGTGCAGGGTTGGCTGAGTCTATCCACTGAAGGCTATCACTCTTGTCAGCTCTCTCCATACTCTTTCTGAGTTCTGGCAAATGCATCCTCCCTTGCCCATTGTAGACTTATGGGCAGTAACAGCTCCCCATTGTGCTAACCCCAGATACTGCATTGTCCCTTGCTGATTCCTGTAAACCTTGCCCATACCTTGTAAATAGTGCCTTTACTCACTTCCTTCAATTACCTACATGGAGTATGCCATCTATGTCCAGACCCATGCTGGGCCCTGACTGACACATTATTGCACCTAGAGATCCCCGCACCTAAGAAATAATAAGAGTAGAAAACACAAATGTGAAAAAGTGACCATGGATAAAAGAGATGACCCTGACTTTGGGAAACAGGCCACTATTATACCATTTTGAGACTGTATTATTGGAGCCAGGGGACAACAGTTGGGCTTAGAGTTTGAGTGGATGTAGGCTTTTTCTTTTAGAGAATGGATATTTCCACCATCAATAATCTTGAGAAATGGATAATCTCCATGTAGGAAATAAAGTGAAACTATGGACTGTGGAAGGAGGGGCACATCTCTCTGGATTAGGGATCCATTTGGCCCTGGACTTTGAAGTATGAAGAAGCTTTGAGCAGGCTTGTGCTGGCGGTGAGCTATCTTCAGGGCAGCACCATCATCAAGCTTTTGTTTTTGTCAGGAACGGCAGTAGAAACAACAGCAGCTCAGAGAAGAAAATAACAAGCACTTGAGGCCCTGGGGTAAGGAAACCCTAGCCTGGAAAGGCCTTGTATCTGTTTCTTTGCCACACGAAAAAGCAGGAAGCATTATCGGGATGTTCTCTTTGGACAAAAGGAAAATGGTTTTTTTTTTCTGAAGCTGAAGTGAAGGCAACAGTGGGCACTGGTGGGGAGAACTAAGCCCATGACAGCAGAACATTCCTGAAGGTCAAAGCAGCAAGGAGAAGGCCAGAGGGGACATATGGAAAGCTCTCTCTCAGAGCTTTATATATAAAGTAGTACAAATAAAGTTTCAGATAATGTTGAGAGCCCTTTGAGAGAGGTGAATTTTCAGCAAACAGCCTGGTAGGAGAGAATGCTGTCATAATTTTGGTATAAAATGAAAGGATACTTTCCATTGTAAGTCATAGACTGCGAAGCTGGGAATACATGGATTATAGAAATAGCTTCTGAAGGGTCAGGTAAACCCTATCTCTAGTGGACTGATAGTAGTTTATTGATGGACAGTGAAATACGTCCCTGAGGATTGATACTGAAGAAACCAAGTTTCCCTTCCACAAAACTCCCTTTGAACTTCTGCTGGAGTCAGAATGCAGGATTAGGTGGGTATGGCAACATTCATGGATTTCGTTTCCATTGAGGTTCTGCAATTCATTTTCCCTGTACTGGGCTTCTCATTGCGGTGGCTTCTCTTGCTGTGGAGCACGGGCTCTGGGTGCACGGGCTTCAGTAGCTGTGGCACTTGGGCTCAGTAGTTGTAGCTTGCAGACTCTGGAACACAGGCTCAGTAGTTGTGGCACACGGGCCCAGCTGCTCTGCAGCATGTGGGATCTTCCCAGGCCAGGGTTCGAACCCGTGTCCCCTGCACTGGCAAGCAGACTCTTAACCACTGCAGCACCAGGGAAGCCCCAACATTTCTCAAGATTTTTAAAACAAATCAAGAGTACCTTCATATATTAAGAGTTTTGTAACAGGTCAAGAAGATAATTACTGAGAAATGAATATCAACTCTCATATGAAGAATAATTTCTCCTGTCCTTGGAAAACGTTAATCGACCTTTAGGGGTCCAGCTAGCTTAGCATCTCAAGATGATAACCTGGGATACAGAGAGATTGAGACTTACGGTTTTAACATAAACTTTTCTATGAACCAAATCCTCCTGAATATGGTTACAGTCTGAAATGTCAGGCTCTCTCCTGTCTGGTACCACCAATTATGTATGACTGGGTTCCAAAATTCCACCTCAGGGACATTTTGTTTCTCCACAGGCACAAACATTACTCTCTGCCCAGGAACTTGTGACTCCTCCTCAAGCAGAAGTCTTTTTCCATGTGAGGGAGGGAGACTCCACGTAGTCTGATCTCCCTAATCTGTTCCTGTGAAATCTAACCAAAGAGTGCATCTGCAGAGCTGCCTTGCCTCCCTGACCTTTTCCGACCTTTCTGCTTAAACTTGAAGTAATCTCCAAGAGCGTGTGACTCAAAGCAGCATAGTATCAGGGATCAGGGCTGAACTATTATAGACACGGTGGTTTAGCAGCCAAGGAGCAGTTCCTCTAACTCAGGCTACCCAGTGTTCTGAGGTTTCATTTTCTGGCAACCATGCCACTCCGACTAATAGTTTTGTAATTCTGAGGAGTAATTCTGAATTACAACATGGCAAAATCCCCAGTGGATGAGCTCATTTTCTGGGTGCACTATTTGGGCACATTATCTCAACTATACTAACTTGAATTAAGACCTCCAAGAAAGAGGAGGGTTTTTGCTTCTAATTTCTTCCATCTTAACTCTGTTATGATCGTAATTCCATTGCACATCATGACTAGCACAGCTTGATCAAGCATGTGGTTCCAGGGATGGTGAAGTGTTTCCTACATCAAGAGGTCAGACATCCTAACATTGCCTTTTACTGGCACTGCAGTATAGGTGTGGGCTGTCTACCATTCAGTACCCACTATATCTTCAATATCAATGTCACAAAAGGAAATGTCTATGGGGACATTCAGAAAACTGAACATAGGCGTGGACTTTCAAAAGCCCAGTGTGTTTCTACAATAGGCAAATTAGATTAGTCTTTATACCAATTTGCCTACAGAAGAGTAACAGTTTTTGGGAAAATAAGTAGATGTCTTCTTATGTGATAATTAAATGGTAATTAATTTGCCAAAATTAGTCAAACATTCGAAGTATGGATCCTTATGCTGACAGGAAGAAAGGGCGCAAACCTGACTTCTGGCAACTTTAGATTGTTTTTCAGATTTTTCTCAAAACAGACTTCATCAGAATTGCCTTCTTCCTTTAAAGCAGTTCTCTTAATAGAGTTTGAGTTTAATTATAGTACAAACGTGGCCAAAGCGCAATAGATATGCACTGATTGAAACATCTCAAGGAATTCATGTGGCAAAAACTTAGCTGGAGTTGGGCTGGTTTGCGTTTTCTTTCCCTGGTATTTTATGGAGACTGTGCTGATTGTTGTTTTGGTTCTGTCTGTACAGGAGCAGAGGTCAGTCAGCTAAAACACCTTTGCTGCCAATGACTCTGTGCCCTTTGATTCGTCAGAAAATTCTCTTTGGAAAATTCTCTTTGGAGGTTCAGAGGGCTGCGCTCCTCCAGCTAAGATAACGTTCATTGCATTAATGTCACGGGTTTTCCCTTTCAGAAGTAAGGGTAGGAAAACTGTTTGGCAATTTCTTAAAAGGTTAAACATAGGATTATTGTATGACTCAGCAGTTCCATTCCCAGGTATATAACCAAAAGAACTGAAAACAGATACTCAAACAAATACTTGTACGTGAATGTTCGTAGCAGCATAATTCACAATAACCAACAGGTGGAAACAACCCACCAATAGATGAATGGATAAACAAATTATGGAATTCACATGCAATAGAATATCATTCAGTCATAAAAAAGGAATGAAGTACTGATAATGGTACAATGTGGATGAACCTTGAAAACACTGTGTCAAGTGAAAGAAGATGGATACAAAAAGTAACATACTATATGAATTCATTTATATGAAATATACAAAATAGATAAATTCATAGGACAAAAAGCAGACTGATGGTTACCAGCATTTGGAGGTAGTTAGGTATGGGATTTCTTAATGGGGCAATGAAAATATTTTGGAACTTGATATAAATGGTAGTTACACAATATTGTGAATGTACCAAATGCCACTGGATTGTTCACTTTAAAATGGCTAATTTTATGTTACGTGAATTTCACCTTCAATAAATGTAAACAGCACTTTATTCAATTATCTGCATTAAGTACTACTCAACTCAGAATATCCTTCAGTCCTAGGCAACAGGACTGTAAGCCATAGGTAGAGAAACAACTGCACCAGTTCCTGACAATGAGAAGCTACTTCAGCCACCTGGAATGTGCCAGACTCATAAAGAGAAGCCTGACAGTTCACCAAGGACAGAAATGATACCCAGTCCTCATACTTGTTGGCAGCTGCTTCAAAAAAGAAGAGCCATTCACCTCTCTGATGGCGACAGAACTTGAGATTCCATTTTTTCATGCTTTACAAAAATGTATTTTCAATAGAAAATTGATATACTGTTTTTGTATGAAAAGAAATCTTGCAATTGGTGACCTGCAGAAGAAAAATGACCTATTTCTGTTCATACATTCGGCTGCATTTAAATTCTTAGTGCAAAGATAAAGCCAAGAATTCTCTGCTTCTCAGGGTCAGAGGTGTCAGAATTGCCATTCATCATAAAATCAGAGGGGCAACAACAATAAGTAAGTCTTTGGGAAACAGACCCGCTGAGGGCTAGGGGGAAAAAAGAAGACAGTGTTATAGGGGTTTAGCAGTTGAGGGATGTCACATGAAGTGGTGATTATCTGTCCTCTTTTCCCAGAGGAAAGAGGAAATAAGCCTAAATGTACAGATGGGCTTCTATTCAGCATTAATATGTTCTTGCTGTAAGGATTAAAAGAGACTGAAATAAGACACTAAGGAGGGCTACCATGTTTCTTCAGGAGGTATTTAAATTCTGGGAAGCTAAGGAATGGGATGAGCTGTGAAGTTACAGTACCCTTCTCCAACTCTGAGGAAGCTATAACACATCAGGATCTTTTTTTTTCTTTAGAGAAGGCAACTACCTGTCTGGTGTATTAATAGACCTCTCTACCTGTATCTAACATAATTCCTTCATGATTACTTTCTTGTCCTAACCTTAGTGGGGATAAGGAGCAAAGATATTATCCAAAATATAATCTTTCAAACAGTTGAAGCTGATTGCAATAAGCTCAGCCCCACGCCAGATACTGATAAGTTTTTTATTCTCTGGGTAAAAGAATATTAGTTTTTAACTTGATCATCTGTGGCATTCTTATCATTATTTGAAAGCTCTTTATTGTAGTCTGAAATCACCTATCATCTATGATTGGGCAGCCTAACTTTAGAAAAGAAGCATAAGTGCTATCTAAATAAATATGCTAACAAACCCAGAATATATCTGAGTTGTTCACTCACTTGGTTCCAAGGATAGTGGCTATTGCTCTATTGGCCACAAAAATGCCCTTGTTTGGGAAAGGTTGGTGCGTGTGGTGCAGGGCCAAGTGGAGACCAAGGAGCAAGGAGGAGAAGCTATTGATGCACTGTCCCATGAAAATAAAATTTCCATTTTTAGAAAATAAAAACTGGCCCTGCAGCCAAGAATTCCTCAAACTAAATATTAAGGACTCAACTGGCCGTGCCTTACTCTTTTTCTACTTTTATGTTTCACAAGGCCAAAGGCAAAGAAACAACGAATAGTTACTTACTACACAGAGCCAATCAGCAGTAGAACTGAAGTTAGAATTTAGGAGAACTTTATTGCCAATCTAGTGCTCAGTCTACTGAACTAGGTAGACTGCTCAAATTTGAAGCCAGTTAACATAATAAATATATTGTGATATTGTTCACGTAAGCACTCTGCAAAAAATATTTTGTAATCTCATTCTGGTAGTAATTTGATGTTTTGATCAAACTGACATTGCCACACTTTCTTAGGCATGAGATGTGTTGTAAGGACTTATTTCTTTATAAAGCAATAATGCAAAGCAAGACTGTAAACTTAAATATTTGAATAACAAGTAATTCTCATGATACTTGCATTTATTGTTTTTAATGGTCTTTATGGCACAGAGGTTATGGTGGTGATTTACTAGGTGTGAAGTCTCTGGATACCACTTTGGTGGGGGAAAATGTCAACCTGTAGATCAAAGTCACATGATACACTCAATTTTAGGATTCTAGTGTAAGAGCCTCAGATCAAAGGCTAGACTTGCTCCTATACTTTTCACTTTTCACCTTCCAGGAGAATTATAGTGCATTGTACTTTGGAGCTGCTAACAAAATTCTCAGCTAGATCTGAGTCATTGAGAAAAACAAATGGCCTGGAAAACAGGAAATAAAATATGATGAAATTTATTTTCAAATGGAAAATTGTAACTGGTTCATTCTGAAGGGAGAAGAAAAAGAATATAATCATTAAAGGAGCAAAAGATAAATGTGAAAAATGAAATGCAGCATTTGGAAAAGAAAGAAACAAGATGGGTTTATGTCAAAGCATATCTGAAATCCAATTTTAAAAATAGAATAATATAGGGCTTCCCTGGTGGCGCAGTGGTTGAGAGTCCTCCTGCCGACGCAGGGGACACGGGTTCGTGCCCCGGTCCGGGAAGATCCCACATGCTGTGGAGCGGCTAGGCCTGTGAGCCGTGACTGCGCGGCCGGAGCCTGTGCTCCGCAACGGGAGAGGCCACAACAGTGAGAGGCCCGCGTACCGCCAAAAAAAAAAAAAAAAAAAATAGAATAATATAAATTCCAAGCACTCAGGACCAGTCCTCTTGGGTGAATAAGGACTTCAGGACAAAAGGTAGCCATGGAATACAGAGGCTCTGGCACACACCTGCTTTCTGTCACCGTGGAGGAGTATAGCTCCATGTTAATCCTGGGGTTATAAATTTTTATAAGCATAACTCTGGGTAGGCAGTGGTTTCTAGCTCCATACAGGCCATATGGAGGACACCTGGGAGGTCACTGGGTCATGTCCTTATGCAACAAGGACTTGACTTACTGAAACACTATGGGTGTGTCCTGTTGGTAACAAGACTGGGCAATGGAGGAACAAGCCATGCTGAGCACAGAGGGTGGCAACCTGGATGGGCTGCAGAGCCAGTAGAAGTCATCCATGCAAAGGGATACCAAGAGCTATTCCTGGGGTTAAGCCAAGATGAGACCCAAGATGAGGAGCCAGATGTCAGAGCCAAGAGCAGAGCTTGAGTCCAGTGGTAACATTCAACTGGGAGCTGAGGCAATGGCCAGATATTTCAGACAAGAGCAAAGTATGGGGTGTTGGATAAGGAGGGAGAATTCAAACCCCTTCACTTAATTCTTTGATTTCTAGCACTGATAGATTTTTTTAGGCCTACCTAATTGTAGTGGGTTGAATGGTATAGCCCCCTAATTCATGCTCATGTAATAACCTCTGGAACAGTGAATGTGACCTTATTTGGAAAAAGGGTCTTCACAGATATTATTAAGAATATTGAGATGAGATCATCCTGGATTAGCTGGGTGGGCCCTAAATTCAATGACAACTGTCTTTATTAGAGACGGCAGAGGAGAATACACAGACAGAAAGGAGGAGAAGGCCGTGTGAAGACAGAGGTAGAGACTGGAGTTATGGAGCCACAAGCCATGGAATGCCTGGAGCCACCAGAAACTGCAAGAGGCAAGGAGAATTCTCCCCCAGAGCCATTAGAGGGAGCACAGTCCTGCCTACACCTTGATTTCAGACTTCCAGCCTCTAGAACTGTGAAAGAATAAATTTTTGTTGTTTTGAGCAACCAAGCTTGTGGTCACTTATTACAACAGCCCTAAGAAACTAATATACCAATTATACTGTGCTCTCATGAAGGGGTATCTTAAAAGCCCACATGACTTCTAATACCACCATCTATCTCTGCAGGTATACACACATACTCACACTCAACAGCCCAAAACAAGGGCTCCTAGGGTGGCAGATGGGGCATAACTATCGGGGTACTGAGTAGGAATATGCCTGAGCTCAACCTGTTTCTGGGTTTTTCTGGTACCTACAGAAGTAGCAGAAATGGTATATACAGGGAGAAATAAATTATTACTTAATAAATGGGATTTGTTTAAAGCATTAAATTTTTCAAAACATGGGGCACAAAAGTAAAAAGTGTTCTTAGTAGTAAAAAGATTTACAGCCATAGTTCTAACTTTTTTTTTTTTTTTTAACTATCTCTGGGATGATGACAGGATCTCCTAAGACTGGGTTTAAATTGTCCCAAGACAGGGCCACTCTATACTATTTTTTTCTATACCATTCTATTTTTTTTATTGTTGCATATATTACTTAAGTGAACCCTTGAGGATCAAAAGTGCTTGATAATTTGGAACCATACTAAAAATTTATGACTTAGTCTTGTGTATCAATCACCCAGCCTTCAACTGATAAATTTACAATGAGTTCCAATAAAAAAATAACTGCTTAGTTACTCTAAAGCTAGAATATAAAGTCCCTGCAGGTTGGGATCTTTGCTTTGTCCTTTTGCTTTGCTTTGTATCTTAAGCACCAAGAACAGTGCCTGGCACATAGGAGGCACTCAAACTTGAAGCCCCATTTAAAGAAAATAAAAACAGGACTTCCCTGGTGGTCCAGTGGTTAAGAATCTGCCTTCCAATGCAGGGGACTCAGGTTCGATCCCTAGTCGGGGAACAAAGTTCCCACATGCTGTGGGGCAACTAGGCCCACATGCCACAACTACTGAGCCTGTGCACCACAACTAGACAGAAGCCCGTGTGCTGCAAAGAAGAGACTGCTCGCTGCAACGAAAGATCCCATATGCCGCAACGAAGATCCTGCGTGCCGCAACTAAGACCTGACACAGCCAAATAAATAAATAGAAAATAAAAATATCTAGTATATAACCAAACATACTTTATGTAAGAATCATGGGTTAAAAGTATTAGTGTTATTAGAATTAAGCATATATGTTTCTACAATATAAATACAATTTTAATTCTCAGTTATCAGAGTTATCTTTGGCCTGTTCCATTCTGCTACTCAGTGAAGCCACAAACTATCATCAGTCAGGCTGAGACTGCTGGTAACAAGTGGGTGGAGTCTCTGATTGCATTCCAAAGTGAAAAAAAAAAATGTTATCTGGGTCATTTGTCATTTTAGATTATTGCCTCCTCTTCTCCTTTGTGTTAGCACTGATAACTCTCGGCAGAAAGTATTGGGGTTAGAGATGAAGTTAGGAACATGGTCTGGTATTTTCATAAGATTAAAAAAGATATATCCAAGTAAAGCCTTATCCAGGAAAATAATAAGTCACTTCCCCTTTTTCCTCAAAAGCAACTGACAGTAGGGACTTCCCTGGTGGCGCACTGGATGGGACTTCACTATCCTAATGCAGGGGGCCCGAGTTCAATCCCTGGTCAGGGAACTAGATCCCACATGCATGCTGCAACTAAGAGTTCACATGCCTCAACTAAGGAGGCCAAGTGCTGCAACTAAGAAGCCAGTGAGCCACAACTAAGGAGGCTGCGAGCCACAACTAAAAAGCCCGCCTGTCACAACTAAGACCCAGTGCAACCAAATAAATAAATATTAAAAAAAAAAGCAACTGAGAATAATAGAAGTAAAGCAATTGTTCTTCACACTTTCTGATGGGGATTCCTTTAGATGCTCATTCCAGTTTTAGCTAACTGGTTTTGTGACTGCACCTATGACTATTTCTCTATCATGGTGATGCGCTATGCCCACACTCTCTAAAGGAGTTTGGCCACCAGAAAGCAGAATAGGGATAAGCCTTATTCTAGAGTAATTTAGCAGTGGATCTGGTGTTGGAGTTCCTCTCACAAAAGAATGGGGCTGAAGACTAACAGCAAGAAGACAGGTATTTATTGAGTTCTCCATGTGTCTGATACTATACCAAAAATGATATGGTGGTTAAGAGCATGAACTCTAGGGTCAGATTGCCTAGGTTCAAACCCTGGTTCAATGTCTTAGTAGCTGTGTATCCTCAGGTGGGTTAGTTAACCTCTCTGTGCCACTTATAATAATACTAGTATTATTACAATGAGAAGCAGAAAAGAAATATGTGACATGGATAGAAAGAGACTAGGCTGAAGAGAAAGGCATAGTGTTTGTAAGGGTTTGACAGGGTTGCTTTCATTTATAATTTAAAAAAATTTTTAGTCATTTTAATGCATTTTCCCTGTGCACAAGAGAAATAACTGACAGAGTCAAAGGATAGAGTTTCCTTTATACATAGTAGTTAAAAGTAATGCAAACATCACATGACACTTTCAGTGAAAGTTACATTTCCAATTTCAAATCAAAATACATATTAGGGTCTCTTTATGGGAGAAGATGAGAAAGAAGTCTCAGGTAAAAAGGCACTTACCTGGTATTACTATACTGATCCTTCAGGCTGCGCTAAGATTAAGGTCATTTACAGTCAATTTGCAAATGTTGACACAATGTCACACTGTAAGTTTTCTGTAGAATTAAATGTATACTTAGAGATATCAGAATAAACATTTCTACTATATTTTAACTGAACTTGCCTAGTCAACATTTTCACTGAGAAGTTTATCAAAGATGCTGTAAGACTCTACAAAACTGCAAGATATACCGAGCTCCAGAAATACACCTACTTACCTGGTCTTTATATAGTCACATATTTATTAAATGGCCTCACTATACAACTTTAATATTCTACTGTAGTTTTTTAGGGATTCAAAAATTAATCAGGCATGGCTTCTTCTCTCAAGGAATTTACAGGCTAGAGGGGGCAAGAGTTATAATTCAGTGTATTATTCATCTTAAGAAAATGCCACCAGATGGGAATGTAAATTGGTGCAGCTACTATGGAAAACAGTACGGAGGTTCCTCAAAAAAACAAAAACAAAGTTGCCATATGATCCAGCAATCCTGACTCCTGGGCATATATCCAGACAAAACTATAACTCAAAAAGATACATGTACCCCTATGTTCATAGCAGCACTATTCACAATAGCCAAGCCATGGAAACAACCTAAATGTCCATCAACAGATGAATGGATAAAGAAGATGTGGCATAAATATACAAAGGAATACTACGTGGCCATAAAAAAGAATGAAATAATGTCATTTGAGCAACATGATGGACCTAGAGATTACCATACTAAGTGAAGTAAGTCAGAAAGAGAAAGACAAATACCATATGATATCACTTATATGTGGAATCTAAAATATGACACAAATGAACCTATCTACGAAACAGACTCACAGACACAGAGAACAGACTTGTGGTTGCCAAGGGGGAGGTGGGGGAGAAATAGATTGGGAGTTTGGGATTCGCAGATGCAAACTATTATATATAGAATGGGTAAACAACAAGGTCCTATTGTATATCACAGGGAACTACATTCAGGATAAACCATAACAGTAAAGAATATGAAAAGGAATATATATATATGTATAACTGAAACACTTTGCTGTTCAGCATAAATTAACACAACATGGTAAATCAACTATACTTGAATAAAATAAATTTAAAAAAAAAGAAAGAAAATGACACCAGAGAGATTGAGATAAATTATGAGTTCAGGGAAAAGTGGGATTACTTACAGCCGGTTGAGGTCCAGATTCAACGGGACCCCCTTCCGCATATCTGAATCTATAATCGCTTGAATCAGGACAATTCACTCAGATCATTGTCCACTGCCCCCAAACTGAAGGGAAGGTCACTCACTCTACAGAGTCAACAATTGAGAGAATGCAGATTAGGCCAGGGAAGGGGCCGGGGGTAGGGATTTCACTGCCATCTCAAGGATTAGAAGGACATCTGAAAACCTTTCCAAAGAGCCTGTTATATAGTTTGATGGAAACAAATACAATTGATTTTGCTCTAATCTCATTAGGACCATATGCTAAACACGTGAAAAAAGAGAAAACGATCAGTCTGAATCAATTGTTCATAACTGAAGTCATCATCTTGTTTTTCAGTTTTCTAAATAAATAATTAAATTATATGAACAGGGTGGCAATTCCTACCCATAATAGTCCCAGCAGGTAAGAAGGGTCTACCTAATTCAAAGTTAATTGTATCTATTAGAGAAAGTTAAACGTGTTTTTTCAAGGTGCATATGTAGAGCATGAAGAGCTCCATGAAGAGGACTGGTTATAACATATAATACTTAATAAAATGTCCTTTCATATGTGTGGATGTATGCACCAGCCTAGGTGATATTTAACACAAGTATAGTCATCTTCTTGTGCCCCTTTCCCTCCAAATAAACTAGGAGCAACAAAACAGTCATCCCCAGCCACTGCAACTATTGTGGCATTCACCTTGCTTTCTATACCTGGGGAAAATATCACAGATTTTGACACCTGAATATCATTCTGCTTTATATTTTTAAAATTGTTTCATGTATGTATATATCTTCTTTCACTTAGGAAATTATAAGCTTCTTAAAGAGAGAGACACTTTTGTGGGTGTTTTCTGCCACATAGGGCAAGGCATACTGTAGGCGCTCAATACAAACTTTGAGATTCAACTTCCAAACCAGATAGCATTGTAAATTTACACTTTGAGGCACACTAAAATAATACATGGCAATAACAGTTGCAATATAAAAAGAGAACAATTTGAATATACAGTTATCATCAAAATATGGTAAATGTTTCCACATTTCAGAAATAGACTAGAAATACAAAGTGGTCACTCCATGTCCAAAGTGGGCAGAGCCACTCAGGATTGAGGGCAGGGACAGGGCAGGAATGAGGCTCTCCCAGCCATGAAGTTGCCACCATGGTTGCTGTCTGGGGTCACAGCTTGTAAGAAGCTGCTTATCTAAGAAGGCAATAGGAAACAGACAGAGTTTTGCAGCAAGGACCTGCCCAATCACCAGCTTATTCAGGGACTAGATTTGTGGTACCTTTACATCACCACAGCACAGGACACTGAGCTGCCACCACAGAACTGATAAAACATGTTGGCAAATGCATTTTAACCACTGACTATAAGAAGAAATCTATTTTTATGCTAAAAAAGGTGGAATTAAAATTCTCTATAATGATAAGGAAGACAGGGATAGGTGTTCATTGGGGAGTTAAAATGTGCTAAGGAGCATTTTTTTCTCAGAGAAGAGGACAGAGATATCAACAATTTCATACTTTAGGGAAAATAATAGTTAAGGATATTATAACTTAAAGAGTAAGAATACAATCTGTGTCAAAACTAGAAGAGGGAGTAAACAGAAAACTGAAAGTAATATGGCAAAAATAAGCTCAAATATATCAGTAATCACAATAAATGTGAATGGATAAAATTTACCTGTTAATTTATCAGATTGAGTTAAAAATCAAAGTATAAACTTTCTTAAAGATATACACTTCAAAACAAAACAACACAGAAAGGTTGAAAAACAGGAGATGGCAAGAAAAAAAATTGTACCGTATAAATACAAACTAAAAGAAGACTGGTTTATCAGTTACTATCAGACAAAATAATACTTAAACAAAACCCATTAATATATAAAAGGAACAATCTACCAAAGAGATACATCAACCACAAGTTTATGTACACTTGACAAGATAGCCTTGAAATTAATAAAGCAAAAACTGAATTATAAGAAGAATGGAAAATTCAGAGTCTCGACAGAAGCAGATATTGTGTTCAGGAGAGTTGCAGATATAGTGTTCAGGAGAGTTTACCTGAAGGAACTGAATGAATGGATTGTTTACACAGGTGCATACAGGGTTGAAAGGACAAGAGGGGATGGTGAGGCACCAAAGAACTAACAACAGTGGGAAGCCATTACTCCTCTAGGCCTGAAGGAACAAAGGGAGGGAACAGAATTACTAGAGCCCACAGAGAGATAGAGCTGTGAAGTAGGGGCTGCCCAGAATGAGTTCCTGCCCTGGAGGAAGGCAGACCTCTGTGGGGCAAGGAGGTGGGCCAAACCCACTGACCAAACCTAACTGGAAACCAAAGGGCAAGAGAGTAGGGCAGAGGGCTAAGAATAGATTTTTAAAAGGAATTTATCATTTGATACTAGCAGGTCTTTCTTTATGAGCATCTATAAATCATAGGGCAAATGGAGAATAATCAGCACAATAATCATAGTGAGAAATTTTAACATCACTTTATCAGAAACTGATAGACCGGGTGACCAAGAGTTAGACGTAGAAGACCTCACAATACAATTAGCAAGCTTGATTTGACAGGTGTGCATGTGTGTGGAGAGAGAGAGAGAGCCTGCTGCCAACAGAGAGTATACATTCTTCCTGAGCATATGGAATATTTATAAAAGTTTCCCTACTAGGTCACAGAGGATCAAATGCTAAAGAATTGATATTACATAGAACATAATGTAATTCAGTTGGAAATCAGCCTTAAAAGATAGACTTGTATGTGCTAATATGAACTTCAAGATATATTTCTAACTGAAAAGAATAAGATGTGAAGCATTATCTATTTTATACTAATATCTGCATAAAATAATCTACCTCTACTTACATATGCACAGAATACATCTGGACACCCAAGAAACCATTAATAGTGGTTGCCTGTGCGGTGGGAGAGTAATTTACCTTTTTTTTTTTTTTTTTGATTCTGAATCTTATTCTATCTTTATCATTACTTAAAAAAATACTAGTTAAAAAATGCTGAATGGAATTGAGATATGTTAACCTCAGTTTTTTTTTTTTTTTTTACTCCATTTTCAAGGCAGTTTCCCAAGGTAGTTTTGTAGCATGTAGGATTTTAAGCAAGATGAATAGCTACCATGGCTTATCCTAGGTTATGCCAAATTTCCACTTACCCTCCCTCATTTGTTTTTTCCTACATAGCAAACAATATTATAATTCAGTGTGTCTCTTTCCATTGACCTTAAGTTGAGGTGATTTCTGAAAAAATAAAAGCTGAGCTCCTGAACATAAACAACATTCCTGAGACCTCTGAATGTATATGCTGTATTGTTCTTTGAGAATTCCTGCTTGAGAAGGTAGTAATTTATAGAGCAGTCAAACAGAAACAATATGGAGGACATATAAAATAATCAGGACAAGAAAGTAAATATTAACACAGCCCATTGAAATGGATGTCAAGAATGGAACACCTAAATTACCTTATACATTTTTAAGCTGCATTCCCCCTAGTCAGAAACAGTTAACACTTCTCTGAGCATGCTGCCATACCTGACAGACAGTCACTAACCCAGAACCTGAAATGTCAATAGCAAAATAATTTCTCATCTGACATTTCAAGTGATAATAGGGACATCTGAACAGAAAGCCCCGAAGCAAACAGCTCTTTAATGGGCTTCTTTATCTGAGAGTCTGATCCCTGCTTTTATAATTCAAACACGGGGTTCAGATACATGAGTTGAGGAGAACTGGCATGACTGCGTAAATGGAGCTGCCACTCAATTCCATGATTTATTCATTTTCAAATTTATAACATGACAATGAATGTTCCCTATCTGCTCCCTTCAAAGGGGTGTCATGAGAGGAGGCATCCTGGCCATTAAAGTCGGCTCCACACTACCAGATGGGATCAGAGGTGGTGTGCTCGCAGGTATCTGATGGGCCTGGGCAGAGCTCCTCAGTGAGCTAACTTCAGCTTTGCTCTAACTCTCTCCTGGGGTCCAGGATTTGAGAGCTCACTGAGCTTCTGCTCAGGTCTCCGTGTGTACTCCATCAGGTCAGGGCCTTACGCTGAGCAACCCCTTCTTGATCGCGCTCTGGGTTTTGGAGTGCGGATGGAACTGGATGGAAGCCTCAATGTCCTGCTATTCTCTATTTGCTCCCTTTTGATCACACCCTCTGCCCCTTTCCTCCTAGCTCTCTGCCCTCTGGCTTCCCGTTGGGTTTGGCTAATGGGGACCCTGATAGGAGACACGTGGGAGAAATAGAGAGTTGAATGAGGTGGCGTCAACTGACTGTGTCCTTGAACTAAGGATCACTGTTCCTTTCAAAGTAGCTTCACACAACTTTCTCCTCGCAGGGTCTGGGAGCAACTCTCTCCTCTTGAAACTTTGATTCTAGGGGTGTTCACAACAGCTCAGCTGCTACTAGCCCCAGTTTACTGAACTATTTCTCATGGTCCCCCACTTTGCATCCTTATTTGGTAATCCTTTGTAAAACAAACATCCCCTCCTTGAATTATCTTCCTTCAAGTTTGCCACCCGTATCTGGTTGAGACCCAGAATGATATGCCCCTCTTCACTACTGATGAGGTGAATGGCCTCAGACAGATCAAGTAACTCCTCTTAGCCTCAGTTTCCTCATTCACAAACTATGAAGATATCCCTTCCTTAGAGAGTACACAGGGATGTATGGGACACTTTGTAAATGTGCTTCTACCCACATTTCTAAGGGGCTACTTACCAGTAGCCCCACATAGCAACTAACTGGCTTGACCTCCTGGGAATTAAGATGATTTCACCTTCCTGACAATGAGTATTGTCTGAGGCTGCTGCTACTATATTCTTGTGATTTCCAGATCTTTATATCTCACTATTTGACACCTCCACTGGAATGTCTCAGAGCTACCTTAAAATCCACTATGGTCCAAACAGAACTCATGTCCTTCCCTTCTAAACTTCCCATGTCCTCTAGTTCAGTAACACCACCATCTACCTAGTTTTTAAAGTCAGAAATTCTGAGAGTCATTCTTGACAACTTCCTGTCTCCCATAACCAACCAAGCAGCAACTCTTTACAATTCTGCCTCCTGTATTGTCTCTGGAATTTGTCTATTATGCCCCAAGCCGGATGCCAGGCCACCATGATCTCTTAGCTGGATCACTGTAATAGCCTTCTCCAGGGTTCCCTGCATCCCCTTTTGCATCTTCTAGTCCACAATCTACAGAACAGCCAGAATGTTCTTTTAAAAATGTAAGTCCTAAAAAAATAAATTTCACAATCAGTAACTCCCTCACTCTCCTGGCTCCAGCCATGATGGATTTGCAGTTTCTTGACATGCTTTTCCAATTTCTGGGCCTTCCCAGAAACCATTCCCTCCACTTAGAATGCTTCCTTTTCCCCACCCCTCCTACTTGGCTAATTCCTGCTCACCCTTCAGAATGGAAACTTCCTCACAGCCACCTTCCTCGACCTCCCTACCCTCTGGCCTGGTCAGGTTCTGCTATTATAAACTCTCTTAGAATCTTATTTCGTGGGTTTCCCTGGTGGCACAGTGGTTAAGAATCCGCCTGCCAATGCAGGGGGCACGGGTTCGAGCCCTGGTCCAGGAAGATCCCACATGCCACGGAGCAGCTAATCCTGTGCGTCACAACTACTGAGCCTGTGCTCTAGAGCCCGCGAGCCACAACTACTGAGCCCACATGCCACATCTATTGAAGCCCGCATGCCCAGAGCCCGTGCTCTGCAACAAGAGAAGCCACCGCAATGAGGAGCCCGTGCACCACAACGAAGAGTAGCCCCCACTCGTCGCAACTAGAGAAAGCCCGTGAGGGCAATGAAGACCCAACACAGCCAAAATTAAATAAATAAATAAATTTATTTAAAAAAAAAGAAACTTATTTCTTTGTAGTCCTTATCATAATGCTAATTGAAGAACTCTCCTAGAGCAGAAGCTCCACGCTGGAGTTCATCATTAGCTGCCCAGCCCTCACACAGTGCTTTGCACGGTAGTTGACATTCTAGAAATAGTTGATGAATTATGGATGAGTGAAGGCATATTAATACCAGTTTGGACTCTACCCAAGTATACCTTCCACCGCCCCCTTACTTGAACTACTGGTGAGCTGTACTGTTATATGAAAATATTTTTATTTTTCCTCTACTTTTTTTTATTATAAAAGTAATATGCTCACTAAGAAAACTTGGCAAAGTTCAAAAACATAAAAAAAGGAGAAAAAAATCCCCCATAACTTCAATGTCTAGCATAGTGTCCATTTTAAACCTCTAGTAAATTTGTGTGGCATTCTACCAGATTTGCTACCTGTGCTTTAATTTGAAATTCCTTTATCCTTAATTAACAACTCACACAACTAGCACATGGCTTATTATGTCCTGCCCAGTTTGAGAAAGTCCTATGAGAGATAAATTATAACCCCCCCAAATACACACTGCTGAGTAATAAAGGAAAAAAAGCTGAATGATGCATCTTCCATCCATAAGATGTTATGGAAAAACCTGAACAAACTTTTTGGCCAATCCAATAGTTTGATGTAGTTGTTTATTGCTATTCTGAAATTCTTGCCCATACATGTATTTACCTTTCACAATAGGGAAAAAAAATGGTCTAAAAGGGCCACATTTAATCTATGTTCTAATTTTCCATTAAATCAACAGATTTAAAAAATGATCTTATGCCTTTTGTTCTTCTCCTTCTTAACTACTAAAGGGCAAAAAATGCACTCTTTGAAAGAACCTCATCAATACTTTTACTGTAGGTCATATTTCTGGGGAATCTCTCTCTTTTCTCTTGCCTCTTCAGATTTTACTAATCATTGAGCCTGACTATATTTTCATATTAAAAAAATCATAATTCCTCTGTGACAGATTTAGCTTCAAAATATCATTAATCATATCTGGGTATCTGCAAAGATTTAGAAGGTAAGTATAGGGCATAGTGGGGCAAAATTTAAGAGTGGGTCAAACCTTTTAACAGCAGCATGAGGAAACTCAAAGGAAATATGGCAACAAACTGTAAAACTCTCCTAGTGAGCAACTTTTAAAAGTTCTAAAACTAACCATTAACACTAGCCTCCCTTGTTTAAAGAACTCAATGAGAGGTTTGTCACTGAATGGTTACCCAGAAAAGCCCACCTCAGTCAGACACATGTGGGCATGTGAACAGATCTTGAAAAATCTGTTTGTGCAGAGGGGCAATTCATTTTTGTTTCTAGGACTGGCTCTGAGCCTAGAAGAACTGCTTTCATACCCATTCACCTCTGGAATTTTTTATGATAACCTTGCAACATCTTTTTACTTGACAAGTAAATTGCTTCTACCTTGAAAGCAAGCGATTTAAAGAAGATGAAGTTAAAAGATCCCCCAGTACTGCAAATTCCAGAAGACAATAATGCAGACATGGTATTTTTTAGCAGTCCATCATAATGTAACACTATCTCCAGAAGAATATCTGAAGATAAAATGAATATATCTTGTAACATCTAACCATGTACAGGTATATGAGTAACATAATAAGGGAACAGAAAGAAAGAAAAAGAAAAAAAAAGGAAGTTAGAGGATTGTCTTATCCAAGCAGCAACTTTATAGCTTTGAGGGAGAAGGAACAGCTGCTCCTAACCTACCTCAATGTAAGAAACAACAACAAAAGTAGTCTTTCAGGGCTTCCCTGGTGGTGCAGTGGTTGAGAGTCCGCCTGCCGATGCAGGGGACACGGGTTCGTGCCCCGGTCCGGTAAGATCCCACATGCCGCAGAGCGGCTGGGCCCGTGAGCCATGGCCACTGAGCCTGCGCATCTGGAGCCTGTGCTCCACAACAGGAGAGGCCACAACAGTGAGAGGCCCGCGTACCGCAAAAAAAAAAAAAAGTCTTTCAGAAACCAGACCCACATCTAAAGCTGTATAGCTCCTATTCACAGGAGCTGTGCTTGGCCAAACACCACGGCCTGGACTAGGGCAAGATGATGAGTGAGAAGCCGGCTGGCCCTACATTTAAGGAGGTACGCACTCTCAGGATGGGTCAAGCGCAGGGTCAGATCTGAGAGCAAGGGCCTCCTTAAAAGTTGAGCCCCAGCACCTTACTCACCTCCCCCTGGTCTGGGCCCTGCCAAATGCTATATGATAACAATATTCATGTGATGCTTTTTCAAAGTAATGCTGTATACTTTATTTTATTTAAGACTTATGACAACCCCAGGAAGTATCAATAGATATACAATTACCCTCATTTTACAGATGAGGAAACTGAGGCTCAAGGTTAAGTGATTTACCCAGTTACTCCACCAGCAAGCAGGGTATCTAGACTTGAATGTGGCACTGGCATTCTTCCACTCAACACCCCTCTCATATGCCACTCAGAACAGCTTATCTCTGAATTCCAAGGGGATGCCTTCCAGCAGGTATCAAGGCAATTTTCAATATATGGTCTCAGGAACACAGACTGAAAATAATTTGGAAGTTACAATAAACTTACACTCCACCTAACTATTCATCCAATCTCTATTTATAACCAGCACCAAGAATTACATATTTCACCCAAAAAATCCTTAATCTATATTTTGTAAGAATATACATTGACATATTCTGTACAGCTTTTGAACAAAAGACAGTTATACTCCCAAAGAGTCCACTCCATATTATCCAAAATCATGATATTCCCTACAACATCAGGGTCAAAGTAAAAATCAATTATAGTGCCATATTTTACTAAATAAAATTTTTTTTTGAAAAAATGTATCCTAAATAAAACACTGACATGGAGATAATATGACTCAGTGTTTTCTAATTCAATGTTGTCATAAAAGGAAATAGGGACTTCCCCGGTGGCACAGTGGTTAAAAATCCACCTACCAATGCAGGGGACACGGGTTCGATCCCTGGTCCGGGAAGATCCCACATGCCAGAGAACAACTAAGCCCATGCGCCACAACTACTGAGCCTGTGCTCTAGAGCCCACGAGCCACAACTACTGAAGCCTGCGCGCCTAGAGCCCGTGCTCCTCAACAAGAGAAGCCACCACAGTGAAGAGTAGCCCCTGCTCGCTGCAACTAGAGAAGGCCTGCGTGCAGCAACGAAGACCCAACACAGCCAAACAAATAAATAAACAAGTTAAAAAAAAAAAGGAAATATATTCTGGTTATATATTAGTGGTTTTATTAAAATTATATTAATATATTTTTATTAAAACACTATTCTAAAATGCTTTTTTAACCTGTAAGCATTTCATAATATACCACACAAAACAATAAAAGATTTAAAAAATTCCTGGAGAGTAGAGTTGTTCTGTAAAAAGCAGTTCTTGAGTTAAAACAAGTGGGGGCAGGGGGAGAGGTTTGACTCAGTGCTTGCATTTTCCAGATGAATAAATAGGTCCAGCTAGAAGTGGTCTGTCAAGGTTACTCAGTTAGTGGCAGGGCCAGGACCTGCATCTCCTGATCCTCAATCCAGAGCTCTTTCCCTGAACCTTTCTGCCTCCTGATAACACATCAGGCAATTTCCCCTTCATGCTAAAAACAAATCAGAAATATTGCACAACTCAAATTTCTATTTCCTTATTTAACACGTGGAATAACTTTCATCTACAGTTCAAGGCTTTCCCTCCTCCTCCTCCCTAGATTAAAGGGATACAGCCATTATAACCAAATTCTGCACAATATTTAAGTTCTATATGCTGTTTTTGTGCAATGAAAAACACTTCCTACCAAAAAATAAAGATTACAAAGAGGAATTATAAGTTTTATCACACAGAGGTTGCTTTTCCTTTTCTTCCTGTGTCTGATACCTACTCCTGTGGTTTTTTCTTACAATGCTAATCAAATACAGTCCATGCTCAGTTTTCCACCTGGGTGCTTCCTTGACTGGCATTTGTTTATGCATAGTGGGGACGGAAGAAAGAGACAATGCCCCAGGCAGGGAGCAGATAAAAGCAATTGTCGCTCAGTGTTTGTAATAAGGAAGGTGGAGTAGCTTCTGATACTAGGAGAGAATTAGAAAGTAAATTAAGTTTGCACACAGACACCCATACACATGCACGTGTGCGCCCTCAAGGGACACTTATATGCATTATCAGATTCAATCTCCACAATGACCTTAGGAGGAAGCTTTTACCCAGTTTTCACATGAGGAAATTGACTTGCCCAAATGACAGACACAAGATCACACAGCTAGTATGTGACAGCACAAGGATCTGACCTGAGGCTGTCTGACTCCAAAAACCCACAGGAAGGAAAATTTTTCTCCCTTCTATTTCCAGAGATTGATTTTCTACCCCTCCCCAACAAAAATAAAAAGGAGTAGAAATGGTCAGATCTGTATCAGGAACAAGTAATCCCATAGGGACTGAAGTCCTCTAGGAGTAGTATCTTCTTAAAAAGTCTCCAAGAGATAGGTGACAGCATTCTTTAGGGAACTGATTCAAGAGCCAGAAAAGATACTGAGAAAAAGGAAGAGAAAGAATGGGCACGAATAGGGAGTGTCATTAAATGAGCAAAAATGACTTACTGTATTAATGATAGCTAATGAATAAATTGTGGCCAAATGCTGATGACCTCACTGCTGAGTCCCACAAAGCCTTTAGACGGTCGCCCAGACCCACCTTTCGCTGTTGTTTTCAGTGGCATGTGGGAGAAAGGTGAAAGAGCCAGGTCCCTGCAAGAGAAGTATTAGCAGCATTTTAAAAGATAAGAATAATAAAAAAAAATTTTTTAAAAAAGACAAGAATGAGACTGTTTACAAAGTGGTGGTTCTTTGTGTTACTAACCCAAGTAATGCAGTTTTTTTTTAATTGGGGTGAAATTCATATAACATAAATTAACCATTAACATTTTAAAAGGTGTACTATTCAGTTGCATTTAGCACATTTCACTGTATTGAGCAATCATCACTTCTAACTAGATCCAAGACATTTTCATCATCCAAAAGGCAACCCTGTACCCACAGTAATGCAGTTTTGCAGAAATACTGTTAGAAAACTGGCAAAAGAGAAGAAAGTAAGACAAAAGTTCCAGTGGTATGGCAAAAAGTGAGAAGTAGCTACCTGATGAACTTAAACCAAAAAAAACTTATTTAACAAATATTTTGCTGAAACATTATAATGTATAATGTACTGTGGGAAGCGTAAGCTGTGACAAAGCAAGAGAGAAGCATGGACATATATACACTGCCAAACGTAAGGTAGATAGCTAGTGGGAAGCAGCTGCATAGCACAGGGAGATCAGCTCGGTGCTTTGTGACCACCTAGAGGGGTGGGATAGGGAGGGTGGGAGGGAGGGAGATGCAAGAGGGAAGAGATATGGGAACATATGTATATATATAACTGATTCATTTTGTTGTAAAGCAGAAACTAACACACCATTGTAAAGCAATTATACTCCAATAAAGATGTTAAAAAAAAATTATAATGTATAATGTACTGTGCTAAGTGTTGGACACTTAAAAAAAAATTTCCTAGCAAAACTTTACTGTAGCGCTGAGGTCAGGGCTCTTCTCTCCAGGTGCTGCTGAAACTAGATAGCTGGGGGTGACGGCTCTTGTATTGCACCTTCCACAACACTTCCATCACCTTCAGACTCAAATGGAGGGGGACTGGGGGGCACCCTAAGTTTGCAGCACACTCCAAGGAAGGCCCACTTGCAGACCCTCTCTCAGTCACTGCAGCTAAGCCATTCCTGGTTCCTCATTTCTTGGATCCCAGCTTTTCAGGTTTGGCCCTTCTCACAGGGCTCTTGTCTTTAAGACTGGTTCTCACTGCTTCTCTTCTTTTTCCACCTTTTCTTCCTCAGTAATGTTCGTCTGTTTCTGGGGTACTAGCCTCTTGACTTGTTTGACAGGGGTCTCCTCCTCTAGGGATACATCTACATCATCATTATGTTCCTCCTCTTCCTCCTTTTCCTACTCCTCCACTTACTCCTCCTCTCAGGGCTCCTGTCTGAAGGACAGTCTGAAGCATCATAACATTCCTGGCCTGAGAAACACAGGTTCAGAGCCAGCCTGGAGCTGAAAAGTGACTGGAGGAGAAAGTTCCAATCCCATCATGATGACATGGGTAGGATGGTGGTGATGTGATGGGTTTTGTCTTCTTGTCCTCCTGGCTTGCTGAGGACAGAATCTCCACAAGGTTCATCTTCTCTTTGGCTTTTTTCCCCCAAGCAAATCATACTAGACAACAGCTTACAGTCCTGCTTCCCCTGCTTCTGGGGTACAAAGGTTCAAGTCTGCTTCTACTGGTTTAGCTCACAGCTCCAGAGCATGACTGTTATTGCCTTTTCAGCTGTGCTGCAGCATTAGGATGTGGAAGGTAGCAAAAATACAATCTAGCTTTTGTCTTCAAAAGAGTTTGCAGTCCATTGAAGGGTTCAGATGTATAATCAAATGGTACAAGGTAAGCAAAAGAAAAGGGACTAGAGAGAGAAGGGTTAAGACACCAAAGGAAGGTCAGAGGAAGACTACTTGTTTGGTTTAGATAAAGAAAAGTTTTGGGCATGGACCAATGATGATTTTCTCTTTGAGACTACGAAGAGCCAGAAAGTGCCAGTTAAACTGCTAAAATAGGTAAGGATGTTACACTGGCACATGAACCCAATCTCCACTCTCCAGGAAAAAATGAGGAAAGAAGGGAGCTAGTTAAAGCTTCATGTGACCATAGGTCTTTCTGGTGTTATGGTGTGTAGACCCTCTCACAAGAAAATGCCAGCCAAGTCCAAGAAACTTCAGGGGAAGATATGAAAAGGAGGTGTTTTTATGCAGTTATAGCTAAATGGCATCATTTGGCCAAAAAAAAAAAAAAAAAAGGAATGTGAGCATTTAAAACATATAAAGAATAAGCAATATAAACAGGCTTCCCTGGTGGCGCAGTGGTTGAGAGTCTGCCTGCCGATGCAGGGGACACGCGTTCATGACCCGGTCCGGGAAGATCCCACATGCTGCGGAGCGGCTGGGCCCGTGAACCATGGCCACTGAGCCTGCGTGTCCGGAGCCTGTGCTCCGCAACGGGAGAGGTCACAACAGTGAGAGGCCTGCGTACCGCAAAAAAAAAAAAAAAACAGGTATGGATGCCAATAATAATAAAACAATGGGACATAAAGAGGAATATGATAGCACTAAATCTGTAAAGTATAGAATGGGCATCGGGACTTCCCTGGCAGTCCAGTGGTTAAGACTCTGTACTTCCAGTGAAGGGAGTGAAGGTTCGATCCCTGCTTGGGGAACTAAAATCCCACACATTGCGTGGTGTGGCTGAAAAAAAAAAGAATGGGCATTCACTCTGAAAGGGAAGAAAATGCAATAATTAGAGATCAAGCTTCAAATTCCACCCTGCCCAAGATGAAACAGCAAATCCTGCTAAAGAAAGATTTGTAAATATAGAAGACAGATGTCTTTCCAGAAGTATGATGAAGGATTATCAATGGAATGTAAAGACTGAGGACCTAAAAAGTGTGATAGGAAATTATCAAAGAACTCTTAAAGGAGATGTATATTTATAAAAGAATAAACAATAAATCTGAGTATTAAAACAATCTTTGAAGCTATAGAAAATAAGAGAACAAATTAATAAATATGGTTTATATTAAATATAATATAAAACAAAAATATCTTACTAAATGTTTTAGCAAACAATGATTCTCCAATAAAAATGTTCAAGTTAAGGGGCAGCAACTACCATTGCATGGGTTACAACTAAATATCTTTGGAGTCAGTCAAGATTAAGGGGAAGGGGGCTTCCCTGGTGGCGCAGTGGTTGAGAATCTGCCTGTCAATGCAGCGTACGTGGGTTTGAGCCCTGGTCTGGGAGGACCCCACATGCCGCGGAGCAACTGGGCCCGTGAGCCACAATTACTGAGCCTGCGCGTCTGGAGCTTGTGCTCCACAACAAGAGCGGCCGCGATAGTGAGAGGCCCACTCACCGCGATGAAGAGTGGTCCCCACTTGCCACAACTGGAGAAAGCCCTCCCACAGAAACGAAGACCCAACACAGCCAAAAATAAATTAAAAAAAAAATTGGCATTGCCTTAAAAAAACAGATTAAGGGGAAGGAAGAGATGAATTACAGTTCCAAAGAAAAAACTTATGGGTCTTTCTCAGAGGAAGGAGAAAGATGAAGAACAAATCAGCATCTTAAAAATAAAGAGTGGGAAATCAGAAACAGGAAGAACTACAGATGTAGAAAGTCAGGAAAACTGTTGCTATATGGATAAAATATATTAGAAAGAGAAGAGTGAAGCAAATAAAGGGCCAGCAGACAAATCCACTGCATTTATAAGAAATGGAATTTTTCCATTTTCATGATGGATGAACAATTATAAATAGGTGTAAAACATATGCTTGGAAATAAAACATGAGAATCAAATGAGTTAATAAGGATGGAAGTGCTTGAAAAATTATAAGCCAACATACAAATAAAAGCTTTTATTTCAAGTATATGATGTGAGGCTCTTAAGATTAATTTTATTATTTTAAGATTTATTATTTACTTAATTTTTTTTGGCTGCATCGGGTCTTAGTTGTGGCATGCGGGATCTTCACTGAGGCAGTGGGATCTTTACGGGTATCTCTCTAGTTGTGGTGTGCGGGTTTTTTTTCTTCTCTCTCTCTAGTTGTGGAGCGCAGGCTCCAGGGCGCATGGGCTCTGTAGTTTGTGGCATGTGGGCTCTCTAACTGAGGAGCGCTAGCTCAGTAGTTGTGGCGCACAGGCTTAGTTGCCCCATGGCATGTGGGATCTTAGTTCCCTGACCAGGGATCAAACCCACATCCCCTGCATTGTAAGGTGGATTTTTTACTACTTGACCACCAGGGAAGTCCCAAGATTAATTTTAAGATAAAGAATTTGTCCAAAACTTGGCAAATATCACAGAAGGTATAGAAATGAATAAAGTCTTTTTTATATATACAAATATACATTTATATATTGTATATACTATATAAATATTATGTAATTAATATATAGCATTATACATATATAAATATATAACCACTTTAATATATATGTGTGTATATATATCTATATCTATCATGAGCCCTATGGTGAGTCATCTGTCTGTTTTCCATTGAATGGCTGTTCTTTGCCCCACCCCCGCAAAGAAAGAAAAAAAGGCCACAACTTTTTTCAGTGCCCCACATGTAGCAATGTCTCAAGTGAATTCTTCACCTCACCAGATTAAAATTTGTATGACGCATCTGCAGTTAGTGTTGATCTTTTTCATAGAGCTGCATCAGTTTTAACAAACATTTGAACATCACAGTACACAAACTCATGTGATCCTAAATCACTTTTGAAAGCTGACTACAGCACAATGCTTGAAGGAAGGGAACTAGATATTAATTACATGCTAAACCAGTGGTTTAAGTTACTGTACCTTTCTCATTTTTCTTTTTTTCCTGATTTTCCTCACTGAAACCAGAAATAGGCTGAAAAATTATAGGATAGATAGATAGCCATATAGATAATAGATAAATAGAGAAATTTCCCATGGTAACTCTGATTTTTTTTTAATTAATTAATTAATTTTTGGCTGCTTTGGGTCTTTGTTGCTGCGAGCAGCTTTCTCTAGTTGCGGCGAGTGGGGGCTACTCTTCGTTGCAGTGCACGGGCTTCTCATTGCAGTGGCTTCTCTTGTTGCGGAGCACGGGCTCTAGGCCCTCGGGCTTCAGTAGTTGTGGCTCACGGGCTCTAGAGCACAGGCTCAGTAGTTGTGGCACACGGGCTTAGTTGCTCTGTGGCATGTGGGATCTTCCCAGACCAGGGCTTAAACCTGTGTCCCCTACATGGGCAGGCAGATTCTTAACCACTGCGCCACCAGGGAAGCCCTGCTCTGATATTTTTTATTCATCGAACAAACATTTGTGGAGGAACTGCTACATGCCAGGTACTTCGAGGGCTACAAATATGGAACAGACATTGCTTCTGACTTCATAAAGCTGATTATCTAGTGAGGAAGATTGATATGAACATAAATATCTGTAATATATTTATAGAGTAGAAAGTGATAACTGCTATGAGAGAAATGCAGGTAAGTTGCCATGGGAGCTCAGAAAAAAGAGGTTGCCTACATTTAGGAGAGATCAAGAAAAGCTGGTAGCAGAACCTTGGCCTTAAATTTTAAGAATAGGTAGAATCTGGACAAGTGAAAACAGGAAGCAAGAATCAATGGGACAAAGGCAGAGAGCCAGAAAAATTCTGGGCATGGAAAGAAAGAGCAGGGAACTTGAAAGGCTAAGGTAAAAGGAGTAATGGGCCACAATGGTGGGATGCTGCACTGTGTCAGATGGTACAGGACTCTGTGTGCCATGAGGAGTTTGTATTTTACAATGCAGTAAACAGAAAGGTATTAAGGTTTTGAGCAGGAAAGCAATGCGAGAAGAGCTGAATTTGAGATTAAGCTGATAACCCAAGTATAAAATCATGTGTAAAAAGGGTTAGGGAGAAGAGGCCAGGTGAGAGTTGGAAGGAGAGGGCATGGAGGAAATAAACATTATAAAAACAGAATCAAATAAATGTTTCATATTCCTGTTACTAATTTGCATTCCAGGAAACTAAATTCTATTAAGTTAATATAGAAATAAGCCTTTGATTGATTGCTAACAACACGTAACTTGTGCCCAAATGTACACAGAAAATTACCCCAGCTCTCTCTCTAAAAAAAAAAAAAAAAATGTAATATCAATAGCTTCTTAAAGTCCTCTCAAGGTGAATTTTTCTCCTTCAAATACTGAATCCGTCATTAGGATTCTTCAGGGAGAGCTCTCATAATCCAGAGGTTAAGGAATGTGGAACCCTAGTCACAGAACTTTGGACTAATCACAGAACTCTGGGTCAATTTGTCCCACCTCAAACTTTACCAAGAGTGAAACTGAGCACCAAAGCGGGAACTGACCTGTCCAGGGAAACTTGGCTGGTTAGAACTCAAATCTCCTGATCACTGCCCCCACCCCCTAACTCACATTCCACTGTGGATACTCTGGGCTGGCTAGAAGTGAAGTATCAAAATAAAATAACTCAATTTGCTTGGGCTTAAAAAAATGGGTTTCAAACAAATAGCAATCATGAAAAAAAATATGGCTCTACCAGAAAATTAGAAATTTGCAAGATATATATGTATATATATATATGTATGTTATATATTTTTTTTTTTTTTTTTTTTTTTACATAAATCAATAGCAAGGTATTGCTATCTAGTTGGAATATTGACATACCACACACCTTGCTCATTAGGTGTCATCAAACACTGAGTTAAATGTAATGTAGCCACTACTTGACTCTTTCTGGAAAATTCTGGTTACTTTGAGGAATTCCGTAGGTCTTACAGAGATTTGTGGTCTCCAAACTCCAAACATTTTTTTTGTCTAGAATAACAAATATGTTTTTAATAGAATTCAATTTGGGATTTCAGGAAGTTACTGAAAATCTGCAGCCTATAGGCATTGCAGAAATGAAGGAAAAGGTCATCAATCTCTCAAAATTCTGGCAGGAAAGGAGTGGCTGTTTCCAAAGTTCTTTTTCCTTTGCAGTAAGCTGCTTGTTGGTGCCAAAAAACAGCTCATCAGCAATATTGTTTCAGTTTTTAGGGATGTTTTGAGAGAGAGAAAAAAAATTAGTAATGTGCGCTGTGATTTTTCAAACCTCATGTCCCAAAGCCTACAATAATCTCACCGCATTTTATTTTAAAAAAGGAAACCAAATGTTTGAGATTTGATCTTTAAGTCTACCTTGTTCACTGCAAGCACATACTTTAACCTTATCTTATCACAAAAAGCAACATGTAGTTTCTTTAAACGCTGCCAAGTCAAAAAAGAAAAAAAAAAGTCATAGATTCCATTGAGGACTCAGTGTTTTTCCATGTGTAACTTATGTTACACATAGTAAGAACCATAGCTACAAAATAGCATTTCTTTACCTCTGCTAGAGGGTTCATCCTCTACTGCCCCTAAATCAGGGTACCCAGGGATGTCGCATGTGCCCTCCAAGAATAGGCTGCGAAATGGTATTCAGAGTTCTCCTTGCCTGTTAAAAACAGCTGCTGCCAACTTCCAAGCTATGTCATCACTGCTCACCAAAGGCACTGCCACTGTATGCTAGGAGGTCTGCAAGGCTGAAGTCCAACTTCAAGGCATTGGAAGTGTTGAGAGTCCTGGCACCGACAGTCATACCACTGATAAGCTGCACTCCCTGTGTCCTAAGATTAGCAAAACAAAACAAAACAAACAGCTCCATTAGCTCTTACTAGATCTTATATTACAGCTGTGCTGGGGTCACAGGACTCAGGGACAGACTGTTCAATAGCTATTTGTTGAAAGAATGAATGAGTCCATCAGGCTGGGCTGCAAACAATCTGAGTGGCAGACACCATGATGTACTCAGATATATTCAACTCCATCTGTTGCCCTTAATGCAACCTCTGTAATTTGGTTCTTTCTTCTACTGGGTTAGTTCTTCTTTGGAAGCAACTTGAGTTGTCTTATAAATAGAATTCCAGAGGGCCCACCTCCACCAGACCCCAGGAATGCCCAGATATGCCTGAATACTAGGGAGGAGAAAACTTAGGTTCAAGCATTACCACATAGTATCTTTCTTTATCTTATAAAAGGGAATTACAGAATTGACATACAAAATTCAAGTTTATGTTTTTTATATGATTCTCATCAGAAGTTATGAATTGGTAGCCTGTGGCCAAATCTGGCCAGATGATTTTTTTTTAAACCCACATGATTTTTTAAAATATTTGAATCAGAATACATCTAAATCAATAGTTCTCATACATGAACATGTGTCAGAATCAAGCTTATTAAAACTCAGATTGCTGGGCTCCACCCCCAGTCTCTGATTCAGTTGATCTTGGTTGGGATCTGATAATTTGAATTTCTACCTAATTCCTGATGCGTTTCTGGTCTGGGGACAGACTCTGAGAACCACTTTTTGCGGGTTCTATGGTTTTCCCAAACCCCATCACCAGACCCCATTGTATTTCATCTGGCTTATTTTACTTATTCTAGTTACCTGTCTGGCTTTTGAATTTTAAAGCTGAGTCTCAGTATTGCAGGTGAAAATCCTTCTTCAGCCTGATTCAGGGAGATGACTGTATTACTCACTTTGTTTCACTTATAATACTTGGTTTATCTATAATATTACAACAAAGTGTTCAGTAAATGGTGTTTCTAATACTTAGGTCCTTATTTTTCATTATGGTTACTATTGACAATTGATTATTCATGAGATTACCACCATCTTTTCCGCCATGCACATAGATTTGCCTGATATCAGCTAAATCTAGAAGTGGGAAATGAAAAAGGCTGGGCTGTTTGTGACAAATGAGAAAGCAATTCAATTTTTGTCTATTTATGTTCAATCCTATCACTTTTAAAAATAAATGGTGATTTTCCAAGCATATGTATATTTGAATTTTTTAATCTGTACCTTGGTCAAAGACCAAATATTGCCTGAACAACAAATACTGATCATATTCATAGCTATAGACATAGTAATAAGTGAGGGCAATTTAAATCTGTCATAAAGAATAAATATTTTTACATTTTTGTTTTTTAACTTTCTATTAAAATACAACAGATAAACAGAATAGTACATATATCTTAAGTGTACAGGTCATTGAATTTTCACAAATTGAATATACGTATCTAACCAGCACCCAGAGCAAGAAATAGAACATCACCAGCTCCCAGAAATCTCCCTCACTCCTTTCACAATTTTAAACCCAAGGATAACCACCATCCTGACTTCTAACGTCATAGATTTGTCTTGCCTGTTTTCGCAATTTATACAAATGGAATCACAGTATGTACTACATTGTGTCTGGCTTCTTTTGATCAACATTATGAGATTCACTCACAATTGTGTATAGAGTTTGTTCATTCTCTGCTGTACAGTATTCCACTGTGTGACCACACTACTGTTTATTCATTCTACTGTTGATGAGCATTTGGGTCATTTACACTTTGAGGTCATTAGAAAAAGTGTTTCTACAAATATGCTCATATGTCATTTGCTGCATTTCTGTTGAGTGCATACCTAGGAGTAGAATGGCTGGGTCATAGGGCATGTGTACAGTCAGTTTTAGGAGATACTGTCAGTTTTTCCAAAGTGGTCTTACCAATTCATACACCCACTAGAAGTGTATGAAAGTTCCAGTTTCTCTACATTCTCACCAACACTTTGGATTTCACTTACACTTTAAAGACAGATAACCTTGCCTAGATTTAAGTCATCAGTGTCTTCATTTGATTTTCATACATTTTAAGTTCACTGTAAAACTTCTATCACTTTCAAGAAATAGAGGCATGAATCTGTCTTTAATAAATGATTGGGTTTCACAACAAATTTGTAAATAGATACCTTAAATTAGTGAATTTGCTACCTAAGTGAATTTTCCTCCTGCCATGTATTATCTACTGTTTGCTTTTAAGCCACAAAGAATATTCTATATGGGAAGATATGATCGTTCTCTGTGTTTACAGCTCTAATCTAAAGGTGTAACCAAGAGTACTTTGCATTTGGTGACTGGCTGCTGTTGTTTGTAGAAACTCTTCCTGCAAGTGATGCTCTTTTAGAACCACAATTTCAATAATGCAGTAAGAAGTTCAGGTTCAAGACCTCACTCTAGGAAGTCAGAGATTTCTGGATGTCTGCCCACAGGGAATAACATTGACAGTTTCTGGCCAAAGGTTGACTCTAATGATCAGTAACAAAATTTCTAATGTCATGCAATTTCTCTCACTCTGCTGTAAGTGGCTCCTTCAAAAACACTGAGATAAAGCACAAATAAAGACATCATTTGTGTTGCTATCAAGGACTAGCTGGGGAACCAGTCTTAGGCCCCTGGGACCTTCTTTTTTTTTTTCTAGGCTGGTTTTCTCCCAAGAATCTCTGGTAATCAAGTGTTATAATATGGTAAATGCTTTATTTAATTGAGCAGGAAATGGCCTTAGCAAAACCAAGGTATTTTGTATTTCACACGCTTAATATTTATTTCTTTCCTTTTCTTGTCTAATTTGAGTGATTTCTGACTTTGATACATGGCATCTTAAATTTTGTTGTTTCACCTGGGTAAGTACAATATTTACACTTTTCTTCTCTTAATATTTAACAGCTTAACAATGTAAATTCTCATTCCATATTTGTCACTTTTAACTGAAAGCTGGATAAGCGGAAAATCTTTGTTTTCGATGATTTTCTTTTTTTCAAGTATAATGATTTTGATTTTTTAAAAAAGATACATGCTCATTTAGAAAATTCAAGCAATTAAGAAAAGTATAACAAGTAAAGCAAAAAAATTACTCCCTCTTATCACTCAGAAATTAACCATTGCTAACCTTCAGTGAATGTCATTCTAGACATCTCTCTATGCCTATATACATATAAAAGAAGATAAAGATGTTATTAAAATTGGATCACACAACAGTTATTGTTTAATAAAAAATATTAGAGTTAAATATAACAAAAGAAAAGCAAGCTGAACTTCACATAAATTTTTCATCACATTTCAGGCATATTTTAGCGATTGGGCTTGCCTCGGTCCTGATCTCTAACACTTGGCTAAACCTAGAGGAATTTCTTGACTGCATATCCAGTGATATTAGCCTCCTCAATCTCTAATAGTTTGTCTTATTGTAATGTGTGTTTTTGTCAGTAGCCTGTTATTCTTTCTGTTAAAAGATAAAATGTAAAGAAAGAAATGAAGAAGGGGAAGAAGAAAAGGAAGGAAGGAAGGAAGGAGGAGAGGAATGAAAGTTTATGTTTCAATGTCTATATTCCAGTTCATCGTTGTAGTGGTCTTCTTAATTAAAGTGCCATGTAAATTGTAGATGATACTTGCTGAGCATTATAGGGAGAACCAATTTTTTGTTAAATAGGTCTGGGCTTCATTATGGAACAGGTCCAAAGGACCATTATGGTATGGTCACATCAGAGTTTATGATACCCTGCCTGATCTACATCCTCTCACTGTGGAAGGAGGCTGCACTAAAAGTCTAGTCTTGTTCAATCTATTTTATGCAGCCTGTTATTGCTATGAGGCTTCTATTTTAACCTACAAAATTCTAATGAGATTAGCTTTAGTTCATCAGCACAAAACCCCAGAGCAGTGGTAACTAACAAAAAAAAAAAACGTACAAGAAGACATAAAAATGTTGATGGATTGTGTATCGTATGCTCTCCACAATGACACAACCATGAACTTGTAGAATGTCTGGGTAATGTACCAAGCAGCACCAGGGAAACTCTATACTCAGTCCTTGCATTAAGGACACAGAGCACAATGCTATCAATTGCATCACATAAACTAGACTGTAAAGAATCTAAGAAGGCTATAATTGAAAATGAACTGAGGGACTTCCCTGGTGGCACAATGGTTAAGAATCTGCCTGCCAATGCAGGGGACACGGGTTCCAGCTGGTCCGGGAAGATCCCACATGCCGCGGAGCAACTAAGCCCGTGCGCCACAACTACTGAGCCTCTTCTCTAGAGCCCACGAGCCACAACTACTGAGCCCGTGTGCCACAACTACTGAAGCTTGCGTGCCTAGAAACCATGCTCTGCAACAAGAGAAGCCACTGCATGAGAAGCCCACGCACCACAGTGAAGAGTAGCCCCCACTCGCCGCAACTAGAGAAAGCCCACACACAGCAACGAAGACCCAACACAACCAAAAACAAATAAATAAATTTATAAAAAAGAAAATGAACTGAAAATTTATTAAGACCAGCATGACCCAGACAAATGGGAAGAAAGGAACTAACATTTCTTGAGCTTCTATTTTAAGCCAGATAGGTTATTTACATCCTTTTCATCCTCAAACAACGCTGTGGAATTGGTATTGTTTGTATTTTCATGTTACAGATGAGTAAACAGGGCTTGGAGGGGTTGATGTTGTGATGAGCGAGAATTTGAATCTAGATCTGTCCAATGTTAGGACTTTTTTCCTGAGCTGCTCTCCCTTCCTGCAAGTTGTTATCCAAAGAAATTTCAAACCATACATCAAATAAAGCTTGGTGCAAGGATGGTATATGCAGCCTCTACATGGCTCTGCTACCTGATCATTCCTCAGAACATCAGACCCACTGCTCCAGTAAGGTTGTCAGTGTTCTCTCAGAGTCACACCTAACATTAAATGGATTTGGCTACTGACTGTGCCTGCCACCTGATGCTGCCAAGGGAAATGGAAGAACAGCTGCTGGAAAGACTTACTAATTCCTTTGTATAGTTTGTGACATTATCTAAACTTTAGATTCTAAAGGGCTTTGTAGATACTGCAATTTAAGAAAAAATATATCAAGATATATCTGGAAACAAAAGGATAAGTTTTTTTTGAAAATTATTTTGTTAGTAGTATGTAGACTTCTCAGATAATGTATATGAAATTTAATCCTAACAGTTCATGGTATTAAGAGATGGAATTCTATTTAAAAGGTCATGTGCACATTTGAGCAACTTGATATTAAGTGATCTTATTAGGGAGATTACATCATAGACCTTGTGATATTAAAAGCATTTTTTTTTAAAGTCATGAGCTGCTTAAAGGTAAAAACTGATTGTCTCTGGGATATATTTATACGTCTTACAATTTTAATACCATGGAAAATTAAGTTTAAAAATGCATTCACTGTTTTATCACTCTTTGTGATTTAAAAATCTCTCTAAAAATACTTGGGTAGAAATCACATGACTCCTAAGGAACAGAGGGTATTCTTGATTAAAGTGTACTAAGCCACTTGACGGCAGGGACAACTTCTGTACATAGTGCTCTGAAGAAAAAAAAAAAAATCATTGATTTCTCTAACCTACAGTCACAATATGTTCCAGATGTATGAATGGTGCAGGTACAGAGGGATGGCAGAGAGAGGGAGTTATTTCTCATTTTATTTTAAAACTGGAGAAACTGAGAGAAGTGTTGAAGTCATAAAGCTCTTGGATTTATAACACTTTTATCTGCAGTCACTTTTTCTCTAAGCAGAACACCTATACTTTATTGATTCAGATCAAGGAGGCGGTGCCTTCTTCCTTATTTCTAATCTGCTCTAATTTGAAAGCTGCAATAGCCATGAAACCCTCTCCTCTGGCTCCTTGGCCTTCTTTTATGCCTGTGGTTGGGAATGGCACTTCATCTGTTTTTTGGCTTTAATTTACTAAACTACTTAACTTACTAAAATTACTTATTGAGATAAGACTCACAACAGAATCACCTTTATGTGGCTGTCATAAAGTACCAGTCTATGAATGATTGATTATGTTCTTCCACTGATACACTTTTCAGACATCTCTCAATGTTGAAATGAAACAAATTAGCCAGACCAAGGCACACAGGATTCAGACTCACCTTGGAAATCTGTGAGTCTCTCATACACTGAAGTAATTTATTAAGTTGCAATTGCTTTAGAAAAAAATAAGTAAAAGAACCAAAGGAAAAGAAAACAGTTTACACCCTAAAGAGAAATTAACTTACAATAACACTTTTCTAAGTATGGTTCTTCCAGTTTTTTCCCTTTGAGAAATCTTCTGTATGATTCTCCCCTTTAGGGCCACCGCCTGCACAACCCAGAGAAAACCCTGATTGTAGAAACTTTCCATGTGGTGAAATTTTAGGTCCCCCTTTCCCCTACCACCCCCACCTCCTGCACAAATAGCTTTACCATCTGTCTATAACACTGCCTGAAATTCCATCATTAAATGTATTCCTCGGATTACATTACCCACTTATTGTAAAAATCATAATCACTTCAACTTTCCCATCAACCTAACACAACTATTTATATTGTTTTAACTATCTCTGATACTTTCAGTGCTTCTGAGGATATTTTAAATCATATAGACAGTATGTAAATGTATGTTTAGTTCTGGTTGTTCATTTGATGTTGCTTAAAATATCCATATACTTGGAATCTAAAAAAAATAAATAAAATGGTGCTGATGAACCTAGTGGCAGGGCAGGAATAAAGATGTAGACATAGAGAATGGACTTGAGGACACAGTGGGGGAGGGGGAAGCTGGGACGAAGTGAGAGAGTAGCACTGACATATATACACTACCAAATGTAAAATAGATAGCTAGTGGGAAGCAGCAGCACAGCACGGGGAGATCAGCTCGGTGCTTTGTGACCCCCTAGAGGGGTTGGGATAGGGAGGGTGGGAGGACACAGACCTACTGGAGAACGGACTTGAGGATATGGGGAGGGGGAAGGGTGAGCTGTGACAAAGAGAGAGAGAGGCATGGACATATATACACTACTAAACGTAAGGTAGATAGCTAGTGGGAAGCAGCCGCATAGTACAGGGAGATCAGCTTGGTGCTTTGTGACCGCCTGGAGGGGTGGGATAGGGAGGGTGGGAGGGAGGGAGACGCAAGAGGGAAGAGATATGGGAACATATGTATATGTATAACTGATTCACTTTGTTATAAGCAGAAACTAACACACCATTGTAAAGCAATTATACCCCAATAAAGATGTTAAAAAAAAAAAAAGAGGGAGGGGATATGGGGACATGGGTATGCATATGGCTGATTCGCTTTGTTGTACAACAGAAACTAACACAGCATTGTGAAGCAATTATACTCCAATAAAGATGTATTAGAAAAATAAAATAAAATATCCATATACCAATACAAGGCATATATTTATCACATTATTCTTATTGTCAGTGCGTTCTACTTTGATAATGTACAATGAATAAGGAATTTGAATTGCTTTAAGTTTTGTTTTCATAAATATTTCTACCTTAAACATTACTGACATTGGCTTGATTCTGACTTTTTGAGATTATTTTCTTAAATAACCTTAAATTTCCCAAAGTAGAAATCCAGAGTCAAAGAATGGCAATATTTTAGTATCTCATTTCATTTTTCTAACATGGTTAAACCTAATCCACTGAAAGACTGTATCAATTTATAATGCTGTTGGCAACATATGAGTACCAGTCTCTCTACACTGTTGGTTGATCACTAATTTGTTTTAATTAAAAATATACACATAGTGTTTATGTATATAGCTAGAACTCATAATTGCTGATTTTATATTTATTTTTTCCTTAAACAAGGTAATGATTTTTCAAGTATTGTTCTCTTATAGCCCTTTCATCTGGAAAGTCTGGAGTCTGGATATTGATCTTCGGCTCTGCATTAAGATCATACAGCAAGGAAGTGACAAAATTAAGATTTGAATTTAGGTTTTTCTGACCTCAAATCACTCCACCATAAGGAGAGGAAATTGGCCTGGAGGGCTGGAGGGGAGCTGGCCATAAATATAGGAATGTTCTTAGTATATTTTATAGACTAAATTGTTTTTAATGTTATACTAGCTTCATTTTTAAACATATAGTATACATACAGAAAAGTGTATATGTAATTATAAAGTGAGCTCCTGTTATGAAATAGAACATTGATAATATTTTAGAAGTTCTGTGTGGGTCCTGTACTCTCTTCCAGAAGTAACCTACATAACGTACTCTCCCACTTCTGTGAGTTTTTCCCTATGCTTTTCTTTATAATTTTACCCTTTATATATGCCTTCCTAAATTACACATCGGTTGGGTTTTATCTGTTTTCAAACATCATGCAAATGGAATTATACTGTCTGTATTCTTCATGACTCAACATTATGTTTATAAGATTAATCTATCTTGATACATATAGCTGTAATTTGTTGACTTTTATTTCTGTACAGTTGCAATAGTTTTATATGCTGTGTAACAAATTGCCATAAGTTTAGTGGCTTAAAACATCATTTATTATCTCAGTTTCCACAGGGTCAAGAGTCTAGGTGTGACTTAACTCGGTCCTTTCCTCAGGGTCTTACAGGTTGCAGTCAAAGTGTCAGCCAGGCTTCATTCTCATCTGGAGGCTTAACTGGGGAAGGATCTACTTTCAACCTCATTCAGGTTGTTGACAGAATTCATTTTCTTGCCTTAGAACTCATGGCAGCTTGCTTCTCCAAGGCCAGCAATCATGGGGGTGATATTCCATTACCTTGCCATACAACATAATCTAATCAAGAGAGGAACATCCCATGACCTTTGTCATATTCTATTTCTTAGAAGCAAGTCATATATTCTGTCTGCATTCAAGTAGAGATTATACAGAGTATAACATCAGGGGTAGAGATTATGGGGGGGGGCCAACTTAGAATTCTGCTTACCATAATAGTAATTTAGTATTTATTGTATGTGTAAGCCATAATTTATTCATCTAATCTACCACTGATGGACATCTAGATTGTTTCTAGTTTGGGGCTGTGATGGTTAATTTTCTGTGTTAACTTGGCTGGGCCATTGTGCCCAGATATTTAGATGTTTCTGTGTGGGTGTTTTTGGATGAGATTTAAATTTAAATTGCTGGACTTTGAGTAAAGCAGAGTGCCCTTCATAATATGAGTAGATCTCATTCAATCAGTTGAAAGCCTGAATAGAACAAAAGACTGACCTCCTCTGAGCAAGAGGGAAATCTGCCAGCAGATTGCACTTGATCTGCAACATTGGCTCTTCCTGGTTCGCCCGCAGACTGTCTTTGGACTCAAATTGCAGCTATTTCCTGAGTCTCCAGCATGCTGGCTCCCCCATCAGATTTTGGACTTGCCAAGCCTCCACAATGGCATGAGCCAATTACTTAAAGTACATCTGTGTGTGTGTGTGTGTGTGTGTATATATATACATATACATACACACACACACACACACACACACACACACACATATATATGTATCTCCTATTAGTTCTGTTGCTCTTGACTAATACAAGGGCTATTACTAACAATACTTCCATGAATGCTCTCTGTATATCTCTTGATGAACATGAGGAAGAGTTACTGGGGTATATAACTAGGAGTGTAATTCCTGGGCTGTAAAGTGTTCCATCTTTATCAGGTAATGGCAAACTGTTTTTCAAAGTTTTTGTGCTCATTTATACTCTCACCAGCACAGCTGAGTTCCTAGTAATACAAATGCTCAACATACTGTATTGTCAATTTTTAAATTTTTGTCAGTCTGATGGGTATGAAATGGTATCTCATTACTGTTGCGTTTTCTTGATAACTGATTAGGTTGAACATGTTTTCATGTGTTTATGGGCCATTTAAGTTTCTTCTTTTGTGAAAGATTTGGTCAAGTCTCTTGCCCTTTTATCTATTGAATATTTTGCCATTTTCTTACTGATTTGTAGCTGCTCTTATATATTCTACACGTTAGATCTTAGTAACATGCTACAAATACCTTCTAGTTTGTCGCTTGTCTTTGTACTCTATGATATCTTTTGATGATCAAAAATCCTTAATTTTAATGTAGTTTACATTTCAACTTTTTTCTCTGTGTTTGACGTTTTATGCTTTAAGAAGTCCTTCTATACTCTGTTGCCTTGAAGATGTTTTCCTGTATTATCTTTCAAAGGCTTTAATTTTGTCTCTCTTTGTTCTTTATTTCTCCCAGAAATTGATTTTGAAGAGTTCGATATTATTGAAGAGAGACTAGGAGGGTGTACTGCCTCTGGACGCTAGGTGGTTAGGACACACAAGGAGGTATTAGAATGGATGAAAGATATGCTTAAAGCTCTAAAAGATAGAAAGGCACTAAAATAAATGTCTATTATCTCACAATTTTGCCTAGGTTTAGTTATACAACTGTAATTAGAATAACCTATCACATAACTCCTAAGAAACTAAAAACTCTAACTCAAAGGGAAAGTTCATTCGAACTCAAGAACTTTTAAACAATTCCATTTATTTTACTCACAACCCTGGTAAAATAAATTGGAAAGCATAATTTAAAAAAATATATGCAGGGACAGTTTTACTTCTTTCTTCCCAATCTTTTTTTTTTCCTTGCCTTACTGCAATAGCTAGGACCTCCATTACAATTGAATAGAAGTTGGAAAGGTGGGAACTTCTTATTCCCAATTTTAGGAGGAAAGCATTCAATGTGTGACTGTAACAGAGAAGAACAAACCTGACTAATCTTTGTGCTCTGTTGCCTGTGCTTAGTCATGCTGGCTCTGCACCTGTGTAAAAGAATGTTGCCTATGGCCTGAAATATATATGATATCCCATTCTCAAAGCCATTCATATAGAGATTAAAAAGTTGCATAACAGAGAATAACATGTCTTGCTGCAGGTTTACAGGACTATTGTGACCAGACTTACATGGACAGCTGCAAGAACAAAGGTTTATCACAACCCCTCTGGGGTCTGACCAGCACCAAGAAGTTTTAAACAACCAGCCATACCCTCTACCCTTTTAGTACGAAAAAAGCCTGAATTCTAACTCGGTTAAGATGGTTCTCTGGGACACTAGTCTGCCATCTTCTTGGTCTGCTGGCTTTCCAAATAAAGTCACTATTCCTTGCCCCAATACTTCTTCTCTCAATTTATTGGCCTGTCATGCAGTGAGCAGTATGAGCTTGGACTTGGTAACATGATCATTAAGTGTGGTATCAGTTGTATGTTTTCGTAGCTGCCTTTTATGAAATTGAGGAAATTCCTTCCTATTCCTAGTTTGCTAAGGGTGTTTTAAGACATGGGTGATGCACTTTGACAAATGTTTTTTATTCATATATGGAAATGACTTTTTTTGTCTCCTTTATTCTGTTAATGTGGTTATAGTGATTGACTTTTGAGTCTTAAACCAACCTTGCATTCTTGGGCTAGACCCTTCTTGGATGGTCATGGTGTTTTATTCCTGTTATATATTGTCGGAGTCAATAACCAATTTTTCAAGTGTTCTGACTCTGTGTTCATGAAAGGTGTTGGTAGATAACTTCCTTTTCTTGTAATGTCTTGTCAGGTTTTAAGATCAGGGTTATGATGGTCTCACAAGCAAGGAGGAAGTTATTCCCTTCTTCTCTATTTCCTATAAGAATTTTTGTAAGGTTAGTGTTATTTCTTCAATGATTGTTTGATAGAATCCACCAGTGAAACCATCTGGATCTAGAGTTCTCTGTTATGACAAGTTTTTGACAACATATTTAATTTCTTTAATAGATATAGGTCTATTCGTATTTTCCACTTAATCTGTGTTGACTTTGGTAAATTGCATTTTCCAAGAAATTTACCCACTTTAAGTTGTCAGATTTTTTGGTACAGATTTTTGTAATATTATCTTATTATCCTTTTAATGTCTGTAGGATTTACAGTGATAACTTCTCTTTTATTTCTTATATCGGAGACTTATGTTGCATCTTTTTCTTGATCAATTTTAGAATTTATGAATTTTGTTGATACCTCCAGATTATCACCATTATCAGCTTTTGGCTTTCTTAATTTTTCTCTCTTGTTTTTCTGTTTTTAAGTCTTTCCCAAGGTTTTGAACTTGTTGTCTTGTGACCTAAGACAAACAGACTGCCAAGACATTTCTCCAGCAAAGATAGGTTTATTTGGGATGAGCAGAGAATTGTAATTCAGGGTCTGCAAACATGGCGAGCTATGTGCAAGTTCTGCATGGCAAGAGGAGAACTCTTTTATAGCTGGGAAAAGAAGTTGGAAGGGCTATAGTAAACAGAGGGCTTTTCATTGGCTGAGTCTTTGCCAGGAAAGAAGAGGAGTCTTTCTTCTTCCTGTTGGGTTCTGCTACTGTCGCAGGGCATGAGAGCTCCCTCTTCTGGTCTTCTGACTCTATTTAATTGAGGTTTCTGTTTACTAACTTTTTACAGACTGAGAATACATTTTCTTCACTAAATCCAATATATCAGTAATGTAAATAACTGAGACGATCTCACCTCTCCTGTTCAGTTTCATGGAAGTAGGTAGTCTTAGATCAAATTCCCCAGAAGCAGAATCTAAGATAGGGATTTGGGTGCATATGGTTTATTGAGGGAACACTCTTTGGGAAAAACGTGTAAAGTGGGGAAAGGATCATGATAGGGAAGCAAAAGAGCTGCCAGGCAAGGATCTGGTATTAGGTAAAGTATAGCCTTGGCCAAATTTACATAGGGGAGGGCTCTGGATATAAACAGCACCACAGACCTGTCATCCTTTGTGGCAACAGGGCTGGACTTTTACACCATCATCTTATTTGATCATTGGTATGGATCATCTATGGAGAGGGCATAATTTCCTGAATGAGTTGGTTCCCATTGGTTGATGGAAATTGTCTGGAGAAGAGGGCTAGCTGTAAACTATTACAAGCCACCTCTCACAGGAGTCGGCGGGTACTACAGTATCACCTGCAACTGTGCTAGTCAAATAAAATAGAATTTGCAGGTGGAAAATGTGCTTTGAATATTTAATCACATGCCTTTTAAACAATGTTTTTGATAGTGTTTAAAGAGCTATTCCAATAGTAATCCTTGCTCAGAGGAATAATATCCTCATATATACATGAGGGTTAAAGTAAGAAAGAAATAGAATACAAAGTTGGTGTATTAGTTAGGACAGGCTGAACTATTGTAAAATTTAGACCACAAAATGTAATGGCTCTAAAGAAGTTTCTTTCTCTCTCAGTCCAGGTTGATGTAGGGAGTTGAGAAACTAGAGGAGAAGGCTCTCCCCTACAAGGTCATCCAGGAACCTGAGCTGATTACAGCTCTGAACCCTTCTTGTGGCTTCTAAGATTGTCATGAGCATTGCCATCCAGCTGACTTGATGTATCAGTCATCTATTGCTGCATAACAAACTCAGAAGCTTAAATCAACACTTTAATATTTCCTATCTCATAGTTTCTGCAGGTCAGAAATTTGGAAGTGGCTTAGGTGAATGGTTCTCAAGGTTTTTCGTAAGTTTACAGTCAGATATCTGTTGTAATGGTTCTGACTCAATGTCTTTCATAAATTAACAGTCAGATATCAGCTACAGTCAACTAGGGCTTTCAATGTGGCTCAGTTAATGCTGGTTGTGGGCAGGTGGCCTCAGTTCCTTGTCACACAGGCCTCTCTCTATAGGGCTATTTGAAATGTCCTCAGCTGTCCTGCCAGCCTGTGGCAGCTGGCTTCCCTCAGAGAAAGTGATCTAAAAGGTCCAGATGAAAGTCACAATATCTTTTATGACCTAGACTTGGAAATCACATTCTGTCATTTCTGCAATATATAGGTAAGCCATATTCAGTGGAGGAGAGGATTACATAGGGACATAAACACCAGGAGTCAAGAATCATTGAGAGCCATCTCAGAGAGGTGGGCTACCATCCTGGAGAAGCACTGTGGAAGGTATTTACAAGCCAAGACTACTCAAATTCCATTTAAGTAAATCTATCACATGACCACATCTAATGGCAAGAAAAGCAAGGACATGCAAAATAGCTGTCCAGCCATGTGTATTTTATTATAGTGGGAGAAGGGGGTGGGGCAGTATTTAGATGCACATCTGGAAGACTCTGCTACAATTGGGAAAATGAATCAGGAAGAGAAAATATTCAAGAGATGAGTAACTAAAATAAAAACAACAAAAGTTGATCTTAGTGAGCAAATTTCCAAATATGTGTATCCATGCCAACATAATGTTTAAAATTTTCTTTCTGACTTCATGAAATTGTTCTTGCCAACAGCATCTCACAGGCAAAAGCTTTGAAATTCCAATAGGTTGTTTGAAAAGCCAACATCCTAGTCTTGGCTTTAACAAATGTTTTCAATTTATTTTAAGTAACTGACATTTAAAAAACAGTGCAAAAAATACTAATCTCTATTAGTGAAACCCAAGACATACACAACAGAGAAAATGTAATTTGTCTACACACTCACTATCTAGAAAACTAGGAATTTAAGAGCAAAACAGCCCACCCCTCCTTTGAGAATCTCCCTTGGAAAAATGTTTCCTATGCACTGACTTAGGTCATAAAACAGGTAATTCTCATTCCATTTCCTCTGAAAACAGTAAAACCTCAGATAAAAGACATAAGTATTTAACTGAAAGATATTTTCAATTATGTTAACTTAATGAGGAAGAGATAATCTCTTAGTTGTAACATGAACCTCAAGTGGGGGAAATTTTTCTTCCTAATTTGGCTGTGAGTCATATTCTGCATCAAAGAATTGGAATTCAGAATGTTATTGATTTGTCCTAAACATTTAACAGCTCAAAACTAGTTTTGCTCATATTTCTCCTGAGGATAGGAGAAATTCTTTGCTCATACTTTTTGAGTTGCACTTGGGAAAATTTTTTTTTTTTTTTTTTTTTTTTTTTTTTTGAGAAATTCTTTTTAAAATAAGTTTATTTGACTCTATTTGGTTGGAATGATAGAAGAAGCACTTGTACAAATTATATATTCTCTGAATTGTTGCATGCTGCCTTGTTACTGCAACAATTTAAGGAGAACACAGCCTCATTTCAGGGTCTGTTAGTTCTTTAATAATGGAGAATTATGTAAATCAGATGACAAAATTCTTGTCATGGATTACCATCACTCTGTGACAATTTGGTTTACGATAAAAAATGATACAAATATACATTTTCTGTAGAACTTAAAAATGTTTACCCTGAAACAAGCAGCAGCCACGGTGGGAATAGAACACACAGGGAAATAAAATTGGGAACCCTGACTTCGGTCATTAGCTGGGAAATATTAGGCAAGTCATTTAATCTCTTTGAGTTCTGGTTTCCTCATCTAAAACAGGAATACTAACAGTGTCCTCTCTAAGGTTTCTGTGGATTAAAGGAAGAAAAACAATGTGAGGACACTTAGCAAACACTTATGCAGTACATAAAGGTTTGGTCTGTAATAGAATTTCAGAAAAGAAAATTCAGACAGAGAAGTCAAGTGATGTGCCTAAGACCATATAGTCAAGAACATTCTCTAGTGTACTTACTACTACTATGCTCACCCCAAAGTCTCTTGCAGGGGGTCTATACATCAGTTAGTTACAGCAGGATGGGTATGAGACCTAACTGGATACATACGTGTGCTAAGTGTTGGGGGTAGTATCGTGTGGACTGTTTTGTGCCTAGTTCAGCACATAGAGGAAAAGATAAGTTCCAAATTTTATATATATAGAAAGAAATTATATATATTATATAAAAATTGTATATTACCAATTTTAGATTTATTTTTGTTATATATACTAACTTTAGTTTTTTTTTTTTTTATTATGACAGCACCTCACTCCAGGTACCAATTTCTGCATCAATACCTATACTGTATCAGTGTAGATTATGCTATGGCAACAAACATACATATTTCAGTGCCTTAAAACAACAGAGTTTATTTTTCACTCATGCTACATTGTAGGTTGCCTGAGGGAATCAGCTCCATGTCCTAACTCAGGGTATCCAGGCTGATGAAGTCTCCACCATTTGCTGGGTTTAACACCCAGAGGTTCTGTTTTTGTCAGCAGGTCAAGGGTGGGGTCTGATAATTTGCATTTCTAACAGGTTCCCAGGGAGTTGATTTTGCTGGTTAGAAACCACATTTTGAGAATCATTGGCCTAAAGAATTAACTCCTTGCTCCTGTTCAGGAATTTCTGGCCTGTGTTTTCATACTCTCAGAAGATAACCAAACCTCTGAATTTGATAAGGTGTCTCAGAGTAAAAGGCCCGATTAAAAGACAGGCACCCAGCAAATCTTTTCAATTGGTCAAAATAGCTCAGGGAAAAGAGATGAAGTGTGATTCTCTCAGCAAAGTCTAGTAAGCTCAAAGTACACACATTTACAATTAAGAGAGAGAGAGAGATGGCAACAAGGAAGCATAAAAAGCATCGTAGAACCATATCTCAAAAAGAACTATAAAAAAAAAAAAAGAACTATAGCATGGTCACTGGCAAGTGGAGCAGACAAGAATCAAACAGATTAAAAACTCTACTAAATTTTTAAGAGAGCTGTATTTGAGCCACCCACCTAGACCAAAAGAGACTGTAACTTTTTGAGATTTAAAACAAATGTTGGGCTTCTCATTGTCCACCATGAGAAACCGGGCTGAGAACGCTGCTCAGTCCTGAAAGAGGCATGTTCCTCAATGTCTGTCTCAGATTCAGCCACAGAGGAAAATGAAAAAGGAAGAATCTTCCAGAAGGCATAGCCAGGTACCACAAAGAACAGTGAGCAAAAGGAGCTTCTCAAAATCAAGGCTTAATCAGATAACATTTCTTAATCAAGTAACCACAGGTAGGGGGCCCTCGGAAGTTCTCCGCAGCAGGATTTCAGAATTCCTACAGACCCCTATTTGCTGTGTATTTGCCATTTTCCCCAAGGAGAGTATTTATTACAATTATCTTGTTCCTGTACTACCATTATATACTGGATGGGAGGACATAGGTATTTGGGGGTTTTTTTGTTTTGTTTTTTTGTTTTTGTTTTTAATTTCACAGGTACAGGTAGAAGCAGCATCATGATTTGAAACTGACATATCTTACCCAGAGGTCTCAGATTGCATGGGATTTTGAGGCTTTCTTCCTTAGGGAGCGGATGAGTATATTTTGCATGTCAGAAATGGAGTGAGTTAAATATTTGGTGACCAAAAGGGGATTAGCCATTAGGGCTGTTCTATATATTCCAGTTGTTCTTCCAGAGACATGATAGGATTGTATTTCCCTGCCTTTTGACACTAGATACAGACAGGTAATTTACACTGGCTAGTGCAATGTGAGTATAAAGGATATGTGTCACAGGAAAACCCTTTGAGAGCCAGTGCATTATTCACATGTTTCTCTTCTCTCTTACTGTAGTGATCACAGAAGCACATGTTGAGATTTGGTCCCTAAGTCACCATGATGAACAGACCCTCTTGTTGACCTGGATTCTGCAGGTAGAGTGAGCAAGAAATAAATATTTGTTGTGATCAAGGCTCTGCGATAAGGGGGTTGTTTGTTACTATAATAAAAGGTAGCACAAAATTCCTTAATTCATTGAGACCACTTCCTTCACAAAGGAACTTTGCAAGTAAGAGCAATTTCAACCAACCTGAGATAAAGTTTTCTTTTTTAAACTAACCTAATAAATTGTATTTCCCAACAGTAGGTGAAACTGTTTGCCAGAAAATTCTGTCATTGATAGAACCAACAAACTAATCTCTAACCATCTATGCTTGGCCATTTCGTTATAGAGTTAGGCAACAATTTGTGCTATATAATGTGAAATGAAAGGCAATTATCTGGTGAATTTTGTCAGGTTAGATGACTAGCATGGATAACATTTTCCCACGATGCAGCAAAATTTTGTTCTCCCTTGACTTATCCCAAGATAGCAGCTGCAGCTTTTATTGTGTTTTACCTTTCTAGGAAAAGTCAACAGGAACAAACAACTGGTTGTCGGGGAGGGAGTGAGTCTCCAACAGAATTTTATAAAGATAAAGGATGTTCTTTTTATTTTCTTTTTTTAATTAATTAATTAATTCATTTTTGGCTGTGTTGAGTCTTCATTACTGCGCGCAGGCTTTCTCTAGTTGCGGTGAGCAGGGGCTACTCTCTGTTGCGGTGCTCTGACTTCTCGCTGCAGTGGCTTCTCTTCTTGCAGAGCACGGGCTCTATGTGTGCAGGCTTCAGTAGTTGTGGCACACGGGCTCAGTAGTTGTGGCTCGCGGGCTCTAGAGCACAGGCTCAGTAGTTGTGGCACACGGGCTTAGTTGTTCTGTGGTATGTGGGATCTTCCCGGATCAGGGCTTGAATCTGTCTGTGTCCCCTGCATTGGCAGGCGGATTCTTAACCACTGAGCCGCCAGGGAAGACCTAGGATGTTCTTATTTCAGTTATTTTAGATATATGTGTGTGTGTAAAGTATATTGTATTATATTTCCATATAATCTTTTTAATCTCTATTATTTTTTAAAGGGATTATTACATTTATTTGTGCTTTCAGTTTTTGTACAACCATGTAGCTTCTCAAATAGGGATAAAATCGATTAAGGAGAGACTGCAATACTTGAAGGAAGAGGAGATTTTTTCTTCCTTGTAGAATATAAATATAAGCAGAACTCAGCATCCCAGCATCATTTAATTGACAAGAGTTTCCATAAAGAAAGGAGTCTAGGAATAGTTCAGCACAAAAGGCCTCCCAAGGAGGCCACAGTGACCCCCTGTGTGTCAGAAAAGCAGAGTGGAAGAAAAATACTGCAGTCATGGGGCCTCAACAGAAGTTCATTCTTTCCCCTGTCAAAAAAAATATGACTGCTTAGCTTGTGATTTGTGGGTTTCAGGGTAAGCAAAAGAGTTTCTGTAATTTTCAAGAAACCTCTAGATTCTTAAAGCAGAACCATGAGTGGGTAGAGGGCATGCTATGAATGCAGGGTGGAGCGATCGTAAAGCTAATGAAGCATGTGTTTCAGGACTCCTCCCTTGCACAGGCCTCCTCCAAGGTCCTAGGAAGGGATGTAGTAATTCTGTATTTATAATTTTTTAAAGGATTGCCCCCTATATCATACAAGCTTCAGGCCTCTGAACTTATATCTGCTTCTGTGTGGAGGTAGCAAGCTGGCTAGAAAGCATTGTCACATCTTCAGGTGTTGCGGGTCAGGTGCAGGATACACAGAAATAGGAAATTAATCCTTCCCTGGGGAAAGGAGACATGAGAGCAGGACCAGCTACAAAATTGCAGGGCCTGGGACAAAATGAAAATATAGGGCTCTTTGTTCAAAAAGCAGGAAACGTGTTTTGTTAAAGGGACCAAAATATAAATCTTTTTCCTTTCTTCTACTTTCTCTCTCTCAACATGTCACAGAGTTTTAAATTTGCTATCTAATGAGGTTCTTTCTTTCTTTTTTGTTTTTACTTTTTGGCCGCACTCCGCGGCATGTGGGATCTTAGTTCCCCAATCAGGGATCAAACCTGGGCTCCCTGCATTGGAGGCGCAGAGTCTTAACCACTGGACCACCAGGGAAGTCCCTAAATTTGCTATTGAATGTAGTGCTCCCTCAGGCATGGGGATCCTCTTGTGGTGAATGTAGAACCTCTCAAGCAGTGGAGAGGTGGCCCCATGTGACCCACCAACTGCTGGGTCCAATCCCCACCACTAGCCACTAGACCAATGTACTGCTTCCTGGTCAGGGTTGAGGAAGTCTCCCCTTCCCCCCAGGCTACTGCCCCAACCCACAGTGGACAAGAGACCCCTGGATTCACTACATTCTTGGATCATGGGTGGGCTAGAGGCTCATTCTGCCAAGTCCCTGATCAACATGCTGTGGTGCTATCAGCCCAGGGTAGGGATGGCACTTCCCATGCCTGCCTGACCCCAACCCCCCTATGCCCACCCCCAGGTTCCCACAGGGGGGAAAGGGCAACAGCCACTACTGGGTTGAAGCAGTGAGGGGGCAGGCTGGGTGGGTCTCTGGGAATCAGAGAACAGGGTAGTGGGCAGTGGAGAACCCATCCAGAGAGGTGGTGGGAGGTGGGACTGTGCACGAGCTGAGGCTCCAATCCCCAGACACATGTTTCACTGCCCCATGAGAGTGCATTTACAAAACACAAATTTGAAGATAAAAGTACGAAGAACTTCAAGATGGTGACCACAGAACATTAAACACTGAGCATGGAGCCCCTGGGAGGCTGTACCCATGAAGGTGGTCCTGCTTGAGAGTTTGATGTGCCAGCCAGCGTTGAAGCTAATATCCATTATTACATATCAACTACTACAACTCTGTTCCAGGAGGGCTTGATTATGTCTCAACTTAGAAGATTTAGACAGGAAAAGGATTTATTTTTTTCCAGTCCTTACTTTCAACAGAGCTCTATGGAATCTCCCCTTCCTACTCCTAACAGCTTATAGAAGTTCTAGGGAAGTTAAGATTCCTAGCTGTCAGATTCCACAGCTACCCATTTTGATCATTAAAACTCTGTCTATTTAAAGACTTTAGTCTCATTGTCAATTGAAATCTCATTTCCCCTTCTCCCAGGGCAGAACTGAGCTGGGGCCCTGATTATTAAAGAGCCTAGTTCTGAGATGTCTCCTCCTTCCCTCTTCCAAAGTTGAACTTCGCAGTGTTGGGCAGGACAGGCAAGTGACTGGGACAAGGATCTCTTCCTCTCTCAGTGGGTTGTTGCTTCTCTCTGGTTAACACTGTGGTTCTGAAGATGCCTTCTGTGTGACAGTCCAATTCTGCCCACCTTGTAGGGTGCATGTGTGAGTTCTTCAGAGGCAAGGCCTTCCCACTGTAGGAATCCTTGAAGTGGGAGGTGCCACCCCAGCTCTCCCCCAAGGGAAGATGACCCACAAGCCTGATATTCTTCCTCCTTCTAGTCTCTTTTTAATACATAGTCCAAGTGTGGGATGGGTGGGTAAGGCAACGATCCAGGATAAATCAGTTGGTTTTGGTCTGTTTTAGGAATCTTGGAAAAGGGGTGTTGTCCCCATTGTTGATAGCTGTCTTACAATGTATGGTATAGACTCATTTTGTTTTGGACTGGGCCCTAGTTGCTAAGTCCTGGGCAATAATAACCTTTTTTAAAAAACACATGCATCAATAAATAGGGATATTAGTAAAAGTCTTAACTTGGTTCTTCAGGACCATTGCAAGGTCGCCACCTCTTTCTGGCCAAGGTTCAGGGCAGGCTTGAGATGCAAGTTGCCTGAAATGGGAGCATTATGAACCAAATCGGGGCAATCAGCCCAAAACTAAACCACTAAGTCCAAGTGCGCGGGTAGAGAATAGAGACTGGTGTGGACCTCAGAATCTTCAGAGACAGACTGAGGGGAGTAAAGAGGTTGCAGAGGAGGATGGATGCTTTTTTACTGTAGGGGTTTTCTTGTGGCCCTCAGCCCACTTATGTGAGCAGGATAAATGAATTAAAAGCAGACAATCTGAAGATTTGACATGAAAATGATATTTGCACACTGAGAATGGTGAGAAAGAATGCATTAATTACACTTTTCAGATTATAGCCAATAAATTAGTCATTTCTGGTTTGAGTCATCCTGGACTATGTAAGAACCACATAAAACAGTGAAAATAGTGTATAATTGTGGAAAGCTTTGTCCACTTATCAAAAAATATTTGATGAGTTTCTTTGATGTGCCAGACCCATTATGTGTTCTGGGGATACAGCAGTGACCATGACAATGACTCGTGATGCCCTGAAGCTCATCTTTGTCCTCTGTAATAGCTTTCTATATTTGAAACATGATCATCTATATAAATAATGTGATTATTTGACCATAAATTTTTGAGTAGGTGTATGCCTTATTCATCTCTGTATTCCTAGTACCTAATACCCTGACTGACACCTAGAAGGTTCTCAAAAATTATTTGTTGACTAAGTGGATTCATTTGTAGTGAGAATAGTATAGCTCTTGAAATCCATCCAAAATGCACATATTGTTAATTTAGTGTGACTAAAACTTCATGAAACCAAAATCCATCTCATATATTCTGAAGTGTGACACCAAAAATGTATTTGGATTAATGAAGTTATATAGAAAATATTCTTATAAAGGATATATTCAGAGATCAGTCAGGAGTTATTTTTGTTTGCTTCCATTATGGCTATTCCTCTGTGCCAACAATTTGCTGCTCGAAGTTGTTTTTTTAAACGGAATCTTTGTAGTAGATTAAATCCAGCTGGCTTCAAATACTACAGGGGAAGATGTGGTGGGGGGAAGGGGACCCAGATGGTCACATCTCCAGGGAATTCTGTGACCTCAGTGATGACCGACTGAAATTCCTAGACTTTTCTTGTGCAAGAAATTCTATGTTCCTGAGAATTCTTGTTATTTTTTTATTGAGGTAAAATTCATATATCATAAACCTGTACTGAGTTCCAAACCATTTTCATCATCCTAAAAGGAAACCTCATACATATTAAGCAGTAACCCTGGGAATTATTTAATATTTGGCTCCAGGTAATAAGCATTAATCCTATCAGCTCTGTTATAGAGGAATAACACGAAAATTATTTTCCTGCCAAAAGTATAAAAATAGTTATTTAATAATAGGATTTGCAGGGCCAGCCAGGGGCCAGTCTGTGATTCCAAGGGTGATGCCTTCCTGACCTCTGACTCTGAACACATGGGTATGGTCTGCCTTCCAGAGGGGCAGCAGTAATATCTCTGCACAGACTTTACAGCCTCTGACAAAGCTACCTGGGTGATCCTAGAAGACCAAAGTGCCAACTGAGTTTTGAAGAATATTTAAGGTTTTCAGACTTAAGTGATTTTGAATTATCAACAACCAGGCAATCAGGAGATTTAGTAAGTGGTTAAAAAGAAGAGTGTGGATTCGAAGTTTATAAATGGGCTGGAAAGTGAAGAAAGCCACAAACACTACACTAACAGCCTCCAGAAATGGCCTCTTTACAACTTTGACTCCACTGATGGAGAATGTGTGCTGGGGAAGGGACTCATGTATTTAGGGGAAGGACCAAGAGGCCTCTCAGAGAGAAACTCTGTCCTAATAGAAGAGCCTGGAGGAAAAGTTTGGGCCAGAAACAAAGGTTGAGTCACCAGAAGGGCATGGTTTCCCTGATTCCAGCGCTACATTTGTCAAGATTCCTCTCCTAGCCCAGATTTCTCTTGGGGCTCAAGTTGGGGTGGGGTAGGGTGTGGGACATGGTAAGTAAAAAATGGAAAATCGAAAGAGCTGCATAGCTAAAAAGGAGTACTGAACTAGACTAAGGCATCTCATCCATTCAACAAACACGTTTGGGAAGAACTAAGTGTTGGGCGTTTGTTAGACAAGGATGATATAATGGTAAATAAGACAGATATAGTCCCTTTCCACAAGAATTTTATAGGAGGTAGATATTTAAAATAGGACTACATAAATCCCAATTATTGAACAGGGAAACTACCATGGTTGGGAAGGATAGGGAAGGCTTTTCTGAGGAAACAGCGGCTTCAGCTGAAACCTGAAGGATAAGGAGTTGGGAAGGGTGTGTAAATGTTTTTTGAGGTGGGAGGAGTTTGAGTTTGAGGACAGTGGGGCCAAGTACAGGGGCTGGAGGGAGAAGCCGCAGGACGCAGCTTATGAAGGAGAATGTTCTGCTAGCAAACACACCCGGACCCAGGCAGGGCAGAGAGTCCTTCCCTGTTGTAAGGCTGCGGGGTGTGAGCTGAACTAGGGCCTTGAAGGGCTTGGTAAAAGGTTTGTCAGGTGTCCCGTTTCTCCTCCAGCAAAATGCATTAGGTCATTAATTTGGCCTGTCACATGCCTCAGGTGTCCATGTGACATTGTTTCAAAGATGTGGATTCAATCTCTTCCAAGAAAGTCCAGGATTATTCCAGAATCTGGATCAAGTCTCATACCAGGAGCCAAAACGAAAGCATGTGGTGCTGGCAGTGTCCTTCCTGGTTAACATTTCTGGCTCAAACTGGGGGCACATTTCTCATGCATAAATCTGCATGAGAAACCCCTCACAACATTAACTCCTCTCTGGTAGGAAGGGTATGGCTATGTTTGTGTTTCTCCTAGGATCACTCCTTCACCAGGAATGAGCAGTCTGAAGAGTCATAAATCTTTCAGTTATATCAGGGCCAGGCTTCCCATCAGATATTTGGGTAGAACTACTATGAATGGGGACAGAACCTCCAGCCACCCTTTGCTCTAAGAGGCCAGGAAAGTTGTCCTTCTTGTTTGAAGCAGTATCCCAGCACCTGGCACAGTGCATACTGTGTGGCAGGGAGTCAGTAAATACCTTTGTAATGAATGAGTGGAAGTTCAGCACAGGGCAGACAGTTCTGCCAAAGCAGTTCCCAGCTAACCCAAAAGATTAGCATTCTCTGCTCTTAGAGATGTGAGAAACCAGCAGCTAAAGCAGTGATTCTCATCCCTGCCTGCACATCTTGGAAATTTTTTTTTAAATGCATATACAATTTTATTTTGGGTATGTTTTTTAAAGTATACTTATAAAGAAATTAGGCTGGAAGTACATATGCCCAAATATTAACTTTTTGATAGTGAGATCATATAGAGTTGTTTCTTACTCTGGTACTTCTGCATTCCAAGGTAGGAATGTTAAAGAAAAACAAGAGCTTTAGTGAGGTATAATTGGCATACAATAAACTGCATATGTTTAAAGTGTCTATATAAGCTTTAACATATGAATACACCTGTGAAACCATCACCACAATCAAGATAATGAGCATATGGATCACCCCCCAAAGTTTCCTTGCATGTCTTTATAATACTATCCTCTGTCCCATCTTTACCTCATCCCCAGGCAACAAGTAATCTGTTTCCTATCACCATAAATTAGTTTGGGTTCTCCAGAATTTTATATAAATGGGATGATAAAGTATATATTCTTTCTGCCTGGATTTTTTCACTCAACATAATTATTTTGAAATTCATTCATGCTGTTTGTATCAGTATTTCATTCTTTTTATTGCTGAGTATTATTGCATTGTACATACATGTAATATATTTATCCATTTGTCTGTTGATGGACATTTGGGTTGTTTCTAATTTTTAGTTACTACAAATGAAGCGGCTATAAACATTTATGTTCAAGCCTTTGTGTGGATGTATGTTTTCATTTATCTTGGGTTAATTCCCAGGATTTGAGTGTAAATTCCTAGGTAGGCATATGGCTTAACTTTTTAAGAAGCTGCCAAACTGTTTTCCAAAATGGCTGTACCATTTTGCATGCCCACCAGCACTGTATGAGAGTCCCAGTTTCCTCTCTGGCTTTTGGTATGGTTAGCCTTTTGTATTTTAAACATTCCAGTGGACATATAGGCATATCGCTGTGGTTTTAATTTGCATTTCCCTAATGATTAATGATTTTGAGAATCTTTTCATGTGCTTATTTCCCATCTGAATATCTTCTTTGGTGAAATGTCTGTTCATATCTTTTGTCCATATTTTTGTAAGTGTGTTCTTATTGAGCATTAAGAGTTCTTTATGTATTCTGTATACAAGGCCTTTATCTGATATGTGATTTGCAAATATTTTCTCCCGGTCTGTGGCTTGTCTTTTCATTCTCTTCACAGTGTCCTTCGAAGAGTAGTTCTTAATTTGATGAAGTATAATTTATCAAAACTTTAAAATGGATGACACTTTTGGTTGTGACATCTAAGGAATCTTTGCCTAACCCAAAGTCACCAAGATTTTTTTCTGTATTTACTTATAAAAGTTTCACAGTTTTAGGTTTTGTATTTTGGTCCATGATCCATTTTGAGTTAATGTTTTTATATGATAAGAGATGTGAAGTTCATTTGTTTTTGCATATAAATATCCCACTGTTCCAACACAATTTGTTTAAAAAAACAAAACACTATACTTTCTTCACTGAATTGCTTTGTTGAAAATCTATGAACCATATATGTGTAGATCTATTTCTGAATTCTCTATTCTATTCCATTGAACTACTTGGCTATTTTGACACCAATATCTTTAAGTCTTTAAGTCATGTAGTGTAAGTCCTCCAACTTTGTTCTTTTTTTTTTCAAAATTGTTTTGGCTATTCTAGATTCTCTGCGCTTCCATACGAATTTTGGAATCAACTTGTCAATTTGTAAAAAAAAATGTCTGCTAAGATTTTGATTGAAGTTGCATTTGAATGTATAGATCAATTTAGAGAGAAATGACATCTTAAAATATCAAGTCTTCAATCACTTGGGTGTTTAAAAAATACTGATGCCTGGCTACTCCAGACCAACTGAATCAAAATCTCTGGGCATGGGATATGGGTATCATTATTTTCTGAGAAATTTCTCAGGTGATTTTAATGTGCAGCCAGGTTGGTAAACAGTGAGCCCTGGCATCTCTCTTAGGGGGTTCTCCCCATTTAGTGCTCCCAAAGGGGAATAGCCACGTTGAATAACACAAGGAATGATTGAAGGAACTAGTGATGCTGAGCTTTACAGAAAAACTTTCAAGGATACATGGACTTGAAGGGCTACCATGTAGGTGAGGAATTAGATTGTTTCTAATCCAAGAGACAGAAAGTTTAGAGAGTCAGATATCATTGCAGCCCAAGAAGGTGCTTTCTAACAGTCAGTGATGTCCTCAGAAACAATGGTCTTTCTGGGAAAGGAGACTGCTGCAGTCCTATAGGCTGGATAACTGTTTGGTGGGACAGCATTTGCCATGCCCCTACTACTTACTAACAGAAAAGCTGCAGAGGTTTTTCAGCATCAGAAGAGTTCTTGGAAGAATGGTTTCGCTAACCACTGTGAGTTTCTGATTCTAGGAAATATTTCTTTAATAATTTTCATGAATTTTTCATGAAATGGCTATTAGTGTAGTCTTTGTTATAAGTTATATCTCAAAGTTGTTGGGGAAAAAGTAAAATATGTTACTTACGGGTAACTAGTTCTGTGTAAGGGATTAGAACACACAGGGGCATATAGCATTATATGGGAGAGACAGAAATGGTAATAATAAAGCAATCTTACTGAGAAAAGAAAGCTCAGAATGATGAAACTTCTGAGGAATGAATCTACCCTGTTGACTGCAAGAGCGGGGCAATGATACTGTGCTGTAAAATTTATATGGAGATAAAGTAGCTGCTAAAATATTTGACAGATTCAAAAATATAATTAGTTTTTTTTAGTGCACATGGAACGGTGACAATAACTGATATTTTGGGCCACAGAGTCTAAAAACATGCAAATGATTGACACTATATAGAGCATGTTCTCTGATTACAGTGGAATTAAGCTAGGAAATCAACAATAAAAAATAATTAGAAAATTGCTAAGTATTTGGAAATTAAGTAATACACTTCGAAATAACCTATGGTTCTAAGAAGAAACCACATTTAATATTGGAAACTATTTTGAACTAAAAGGAATATTTTGTTTCATACTATGAAAACACAACATATTAAAACTAAGGTGCAACTTAAGTTGTGCTCAGAGTCATATTTGCAGCCATAAGTGTATATATTAGAAAAGAAGAAAGTCTGAAAATCATTTTAAGAAGTTAGGAAAATAATACCAACTTAAACCTAAAGGAAGTGTTAGAATGAGTCATATGAAATTATCTGTATTCAACAATTTTTTACCTTTACAAACAGCAATTTCACTTTGTTCAACCTCATAGAAAGAAGGAAACAATAGAAAGCAGAACTTAAGTTATAATGGAACAGGAAACAAAGTTATAACAGTGAGAATCAAAACTAAAGTTGGTTCTTTATGAAGACTAATACAGAGGTTCTAGAAATGTAGTCTCAGGACTATTGGATGTCCCTGAGTCCAAGGGGTCCACAGGTCAAAAAGGTCAAAATTATCTACCTCCTTTGCTCTCCCACTCCTCTTCCTCATCACCATCATATATTATTTTCCTTTTTCATCCTCATTATCTCACAAGTATATAGTAAAGTTTTCCAGTGGTTACATGACACATAGTATTGCAACAGATTGAAACTAAAAGTAGATAAGAGAATCCAGCTGTCTTCTATTAAATCTGATATTAAAAGAAATTTGAAATCTGAAACAATGTCATTCTTGTCAATAAATTTTTGTTCTAAAAAATATTGCTATTTTCATTTAAACAGATCTTTTTATAAAATGATGTTACTCGTTAAAATGTAATGGGTTTTTAATGAATTAATAAATAAATATCTTTAAATTGTCACAATTTAAATTTCTAATATGATAAATATTGATACATATAGATAATGCAAAAGTTCCTTAAGGTCCTCAATAATTTTTAAGAGTGTAAAGGATCCTGAGTATCACTGGACTAATAAAATTGATTTGCCACTGATGAGGTAGGTCAAGAAAAAAGTAAAAAAGAAGGCATGAATCTCTATGATAAGAAATAAAAAAGAGATATGACTATATGCCCTACAGACATGAAAAAGATAATAAGATATTACAAACACTGTTACATTAACTCGTTTGAAATTTTAATGAATTGGCAAATTCCTAGAAAACATAGCTTACTAAAATCGATGCAAAAAGAAGTAGAAAGTATGAATAGTTCCATATTTATTTAAATATTTAAGCTCTAATTTAAAACCTCCCTCTGCCATATACAAAACCCCATCTAGACCTGATGACTTTGCTGGTGAATTCTACCAAACAATTAAAGAAGAAAGAACACCAATCTTAATTAAATCTTCAAGAGAATGGACTAAAAAGGGACACTTGCCAACTTATTTATTTTTATTTTTATTTTATTTTTTTGGCTGAGTTGGGTCTTCATTGCTGCATGTGGACTTTCTCTAGTTGCGGCGAGTGGGGGCTACTCTTTGTTGTGTACAGGCTTCTTATTGCGGTGGCTTCTCTTGTTGTGAAGCACAGGCTCTACACACGTGGGCTTCAGCAGTTGCAACACACAGGCTCAGTAGTTGTGGCATGTGGGCCCTAGGGTGTGCGGACTTTAATAGTTGTGGCATGTGGGCTCAGTAGCTGTGGCTCGTGGGCTGTAGAGCACATGGCCAACTTATTTAATGAGACAAACATAATTTGGTGCTAAAACTTCATGGGGACGACACAAGAAAGGAACATCACAGGCTCTCTTTCATGACAGATGCAAAATTCCTAAACAAAGTATTAGCAAATTTAATCCAGTGATTCATAATAGGATAATACATCACAACCAATAGGATAATACATCACAACCAAGTTGAGTTTATTCCAAGAATGCAATGTTGGACTTCCCTGGTGGCACAGTCGTTAAGAATCTGCCTGCCAATGCAGGGGACACGAGTTTGATCCCTGGTCTGGGAGGATCCCACATATCACAGAGCAACTAAGCCCACGTGTCACAACTACTGAGCCTGCATGCCACAACTACTGAAGCCTGCATGTCACAACTACTGAAGTCCGTGCAACTAGAGCCCGTGCTCAGCAACAAGAGAAGCCACCACAATGAGAAGACCACACACCGTGATGAAGAGTACCCCCACTCGATGCAACTAGAGAAAGTCCATGCACAGCAAAGAAGACCCAATGCAGCCAAAAAAAAGAAAAAAAAGAATGCAATGTTGGTTTAATATTGATATTTAAAAATCAATCAATGTAATTCATGATGTTAATGGAATAAAGGATATCCATTATATGGTCAATTCAATTTATACAGAAAAAGCATCAACAATTTAAAAAATTCAACAATTACTCATGATATAAAGATAAAACAACCACCTCTTAACAAATTAGGTATAGAAGGGAACTTCATTACCTTGATAAATGATAGTTACAAAATACCTACTGCAAACATCATAGTTAATTTGAGATACGGAAAGCTTTTCCCTGAGATTGAGAATGTGGTAAGTATGCCCACTGTCACCTCTGTTATTCATTATTTTTCTGAAGCCAGAGCAGCAAGCCAAGAAAAAACATAAAATAGGCATAAATATTAGAATGAAGAAAAAATGATAAGACTATCACATTATTCAAAGATAATATGATGCATATTTATAAAATCCAAAAGAATCTTCAGAGAAACCATTAGCATCACATTTCTTTATATAATTTCACCCCTGCACATGTAGCCAATAAAATGTGTACATGTGTGCACCAAAAGACATTTACAATGTTTACAGCAGCATTATTTGCAATATTCAGAAACTAGAAACAATCCAAATGTCCATCAACAGTAAAATGGAAAAATAAATTGAGATATATTCATACAATGGAATACTACGTGGCAACAAAAAGACACAAACCAATGACAGATGCAACAACATGCATTATGTTAAATGAAAGAAGCCAGAAGCAAGAAGTATATGTTGTAGGGTAACATTTATATGACACTCAGAAAAGGCAAAACTAATTTATTGGGTTAAAAGCCAGAGGAGTAACTCCATTTAAAAAGCAGGAAGAGAAACTAGGAAGGGTACAAGGTGGGGATTTCTTAGGTGCTAGTAGTGCTTTATTTCTTGATCTAAGTGGAGATGACATGGATACATTCATTGAGTGAAATATTCATCAAGAATTTTGAGCACTTAAGAATTCTGTACTTTTTGGACTTTCCTGGTGGCATAGTGGTTAAGAATCCACCTGCCAATGCAGGGGACACGGGTTTGAGCCCTGGTCCAGGATGATCCCACATGCTGTGGAGCAACTAAGCCTGTGTGCCACAACTACTGAGCTTGCACTCTACAGCCCGTGAGCCACAACTACTGAGCCCGTGTGCAACACCTACTGAAGCCCACGCACCTAGAGCTGGTGCTCTGCAACAAGACAAGCCACTGCAATGACAAACTCGTGTGCAGCAACAAAGAGTAGCCCCCGCTCACTGCAATTAGAGAAAGCCCACGCTCAGCAGTGAAGACCCAAGGCAGCCAAAAATAAATAAATAAATTTATTTTAAAAAAAAGAATTTTGTACTTTTCTGTATATATATTATACTTCAATAAAATAATTCATAAAGGTATTTGTACAAGATACTGAAGAAGAGAGATCTTTTGACATGTACAGGCAAATGAATGATGACTAAGAAGGCTTAGAGAAATTCCAGGACTGATGCAAAAATATTTTTGAGATAAATCAAACTGTGCCAAAAGAGTGATCATAATACAATTATACAATTCAAATCAACATTATTATGAAAGAGAAAAAACTTAAAAAATCATATCATTTTTAGTATTAGAAACTTTGATTAAAATGTGAGCATTGTTGAAGGATTAGTTGGGAGATTGGGGTTGACATATACACACTACTATATATAAAACAAATAAATAATAAGGACCTATTGTACAGCACAGGAAATTCTACTCAAAACCCCTTAATGACTTATATGGGAAAAGAATCTAAAAAAGAGTGGATATATGTATGTGTATAACTGATTCACTTTGCTGTACAGCAGAAACTAACACAACATTGTAAATTAACTATACTCCAATAAAAACTTTTAAAAATGTGAACATAGTTTAGGAGACCTTCAAGATGGCGGAATAGTAAAACGTGGAAATCACCTTCCTCCCCACAAATACATCAGAAATACATCTACACGTGGAACAACTCCTACAGAACACCTACTGAACACTGGCAGAAGACCTCAGACCTCCCAAAAGGCAAGAAACTCTCCACGTACCTGTATAGGGCAATAGAAAAAAGAAAAAACAGAGACAAAAGAATAGGGACAGGACCTGCACCAGTGGGAGGGAGCTGTGAAGGAGGAAAGGCTTCCAGACACTAGGAAGCCCCTTCGCAGGCGGAGACTGCCGGTGGCAGAGGGAGAAGCTTCAGAGCCACGTAGGAGAGTGCAGTAACAGGGGTGCGGAGGGCAAAGTGGGCACAGAGGAACGGTGCTGACCAGCACTCACCAGCCCGAGAGGCTTGTCTGCTCACCTGCCAGGACGGCTGGGGGCTGGGAGCTGAGGCTAGGGCTAAGGAGGTCGGATCCCAGGGGGAGGAACGGGGGTGGCTGCGTGAATGCAGCCTGAAGGGGGCTGGTGCACCACAGCTAGCCAAGAGGGAGTCCGGAAAAAGTCTGGACCTGCCTAAGAGGCAAGAGAGCATTGTTTCCTGGTGCGGGAGGAGAGGGGATTAAGAGCGCTGCATAAAGGAGCTCCAGAGACGGGCGCGAGCAGCGGCTATCAGCTCGGACACCAGAGATGGGAATGAAATGCTAAGGCTGCTGCTGCTGCCACCAAGAAGCCTGTGTGCAAGCACAGGTCACTATCCACACCTCTCCTCCCGGGAGACTGTGCAGCCCACCACTGCCAGGGTCCCGTGATCCAGGGACAACTTCCCCGGGAGAACGCACGGCGTGCCTCAGGCTGTTGCAACATCACGCTGGCCTCTGCCTCCGCAGGCTTGCCCGGCATCCGTACCCCTCCCTTCCCCCAGCCTGAATGAGCCAGAGCCCCCTAATCAGCTGCTACTTTTAACCCCATCTTGTCTGGGCAGAGAACAGACGCCCTCAGGCGACCTACACGCAGAGGAGGGGCCAAATCCAAAGCCGAACCCCTGGAGCTGTGAGAACAAAGAAGAGAAAGGGAAATTTCTCCCAGTAGCCTCAGGAGCAGCGGATTAAATCCCCTCAATCATCTTGATGTACCCTGCATCTGTGGAATACCTGAATAGACAATGAAATATCCCAAAATTGAGGTGGTAGACTTTGGGAACAATGATATATACATTTTTTTCCTTTTTCACTTTTTGTGAGTGTGTATGTGTATGCTTCTTCATGTGATTTTGTCTGTATAGCTTTGCTTTTACCATTTGTCCTAGGGGTCTGTCCTTTCTTTTCTTTTTTTGTAAAGTTTTTAGTGCTTGTTATTATTGGTGGATTTTCTTGGTTTCGTTGCTCTCTTCTTTCTTTTTTTAATTACTGTTTAATTTTTTAAATTTTTAATAATTATTTTATATTTTAATAACTTTATTTATTTATTTATTCATTCATTCTTTCTTTCTTTCTTTCTTCTTTTCTCCCTTTTCTTCTGAGCCGTGTGGCTGACAGGGTCTTGGTGCTCTGGCCAGGTGTCAGGCCTGTGCCTCTGAGGTGAGAGAGCCAAATTCAGGACATTGGTCCACCAGAGATCTCCTGGCTCCACGTAATATCAAACGGTGAAAGCTCTCCCTGAGATCTCCATCTCAACACTAAGACCCAGCTCCACTCAATGACCAGCAAGCTACACTGCTGGACACCCTATGCCAAACAACTAGCAAGACAGAAACACAACCCCACCCATTAGCAGAGAGGCTGCCTAAAATCATAATAAGGCCACAGACACCCAAACACACACCACCGGATGCGGTCCTGCCCACAAGAAAGACAAGATCCACTACAAAGAAAAAATATTAAAAGCAGCAAGGGAAAAATAACATACAAGGCAATCCCCATAAGGTTAACAGCGATTCTTTCAGCAGAAACTCTGCAAGCCAGAAGCAAGGGCAGGAAATATTTAAAGTGATGAAAGGGAAAAAGCTACAACAAAGATTACCCAGCAAGGATCTCATTCAGATTCAATGGAGAAATAAAAAACTTTACAGACAAGAAAAAGCTAAGAGAATTCAGCACCACCAAAACGAGCCTTACAACAAATGCCAAAGGAACTTCTCTAGGCAGGAAACACAAGAGAAGGAAAAGACCTACAACAACAAACCCAAAGCAATTAATCAAGGAAAAAAGGGAGAAGACCCAAATCAATAGAATTAGAAATGAAAAAGGAGAAGTAACAACTGACACTGCAGAAATACAAAGGATCATACAAGCAACTATATGCGAATAAAATGGAAACGTGGAAGAAATGGACAAATTCTTAGAAAAGCACAATGTGCTAAGACTGAACCAGGAAGAAATAGAAAATATAAACAGACCAAGCACAAGCACTTATATTGAGACTGTGACTAAAATCTTCCAACAAACAAAAGCCAAGGACCTGATGCTTAAAATTGATAGCTAGTGGGAAGCAGCCACATAGCACAGGGAGATCAGCTCAGTACTCTGTGACCACCTAGAGGGGTGGGATAGGGGGTGGGAGGGAGCGAGACTCAAGAGGGAAGAGATATGGGGATATATGTATATGTATAGCTGATTCACTTTGTTATAAAGCAGAAACTAACACACGACTGTAAAGCAATTATACTCCAATTAAGATGTTAAAAAAAAAAACAGTGCAAATTAAAACCATATTAGAATGTCTAAAATTTAAAAACTGACAATACCAGGTATTGGTGAGGATGTGGAGTAACTGGAACTGTTATACACTGCTTTTGGAATGTAAAATATTACAGCCATTTTGGAAGACAGTTTGGCAATTTGTTAAAGTGTTAAACATACATTTACCATATCAAAGGCGTATAGCCATACAAAGACTTGTAGTTGAATGTTCACAGCAGTTTTATTAGTAAAAGCCAAAACCAGAAATAACCCAAATGTCCATCAACGGGTAAATGAATAGACAAATTATGATACTTCCATAAAATAGAGTATCACTTCATAAAAAAGAACTAATCTACTGATACACACTACATTATAAATGAATCTCAAAATAATTAATGTTGAGTAAAAGAAGCCAGACAAAAAATGGGTACCTGCTTTGTACCCTTTTATGATTCCATTTATATAAAATTCTAATCAACACAAACTAGTCTATAGTGACAGAGGCAGATGAGTGGTTGCCTAGAGATGGAGGGAGTAAGTAGGCTTGAAGGGGAGGAATTACAAAGGGGCATAAGGAAACTTGGGGGGTGATAGAGACATTCATTATCTTCACTATGGTGATGATTTCATGGATGTATACATATGTCAAAACCTATCAAATTATATACTCTAAGTGCAATTTATTGTATGCAATTATACCTCAATAAGATTTTTTTTTTAAACTGTACAAATAGTTCTGATGAGGAGCTAAGATTGAGAGCCATTGGTCTTCAGGATAAAAAGTGAACTCCTAGTATGCCGTTTAATGCCTTCACAATCTTTCTACCCTACTTCCTTCAACTCTACCCAGTCCATCCTGTGCTACTTACACCTTTTGAGTATGCCTTCTCCTTCATGTCTCTGAGCCTTTGGACATGGTGTTTCCTCTGCCTGTAGGTCATCTTCCCTTCTCCACTCGTTGAATTTCTGCCTATTCTTCAAAAGTCAGCTAAAATGTCCCTACTTCTGGGATATCCTCCAAACCCCCCCTACCTGTCCTTAGTCCCTGTGTCCTATGATGCTCCAGTTACTCTTTGTATTTAAGTACCACTATTTTCAAACTTACAGTGCAATAATTCTACATTTTCTGTACACTTTAGGATCTGTAACCAGTCTGAGCAGCATTTCTCAGCTTTTTAAAAATCTGTGTTCTCTTCTGATAAACATCAGGACTTTAACCCTCAAAGCCATCCTTAATTCTGAGACTCTTAGCACCTCCTGCATATTATTGTTCAAGCTTTACTTTCTGTTGTTCATCTTATGAAATAATATATTTTTGTTTTCCAAATAAAAAATGATATTGTCATAGTGAATATACTTTTTTCAAGTTATACACGTTTTCCCTTCCCTCCCGCTACCCTGGAGGTTCTGATATACATTCCTCTCTCTTCCACTCAACAAACATCACACTAAGGAAGAGGAATATATCTTTTCCTTCTTTGAATCCCAATGTTGGACACACAGTATATCTCAGTGAAGGTTTGTAAAATCTAATTGAATTGAACCTATCTTATAAGGGGTGGAGAGAGACTATTAGGGTACATAATAGTAACATTCATAAGAAGGTTCAAAATACATATAGGTAAATCACTAGGATCAGGCAGGCATCCTCCCAAGAATTTGGAAGACCATTAGAAACTATGAAAATACTAGAACTGTTTTCCAAAATGTGTAACCTGTTGTATAAATGAACACTACATTATGGTAGGATGAATTGCTCTGGCCTCCAATCATAAAACATACTTTTGAAAACAAACAAACAAACAAACAAAAAACATGTTTTGGAGGAGACTCGGGGAATAGTAGATGTTAGAATCTCACTTCCATTCCTGTAGTAAAAGGTAGGCTCTTAGAGTGCTTAGGTAATAATATTTTTTTAAGTTGCGAAGGAGCCAAAATAAAGTTTCTGAGAAATAAGGCATACGCTTGTCCTGGCATCTTCTGATTTTGCAGGAGCCTCAGAGGCAACACACTGCAGCTGTGCTTAAGCGGGCCTGTTCAGCCCCTGTCTGTCAGGGAGGGGCATCCATACCTCTTGCCTGAGGATAAACCACGATCTCTCTGCAAGTGTGTATTTCCTTGGGGCAGAGAATGGGCCTTGATGTTGATTGAGTGCCTTGTGAGGAATAAATAGTAAATGCTTTCCATTCTTCAGTGCAAAAACGGGAGGCAGTTGTACAAGAGAGTCTTTCAAATCACTTTCTCAGATGGATAAAAAACACTGTTGAAAAAACTTTATTCAGCTTCAACTTCTAATCCACTGTGTGAGCATGGGACTTTAAAGCTTAGTATGGTTTCACGATAAATAAGATCAGTATGTATGAATTATCCTTTCATTTCTTTTTCCAAAATGATTCTAAGAACAAGTTCTTAGAATCAAGACACTGTCCTAATCTTTTTTAAAATTAATTAATTTATTTATTTATTTATTTTTGACTGTGTTGGGTGTTCGTTTCTGTGAGTGGGCTTTCTCTAGTTGCGGCGAGCGGGGAGCCACTCTTCATCGCGGTGCGCGGACCTCTCACTGTCGCGGCCTCTCCTGTTGCGGAGCACAAGCTCCAGATGTGCAGGCTCAGTAGTTGTGGCTCACGGGCCTAGTTGCTCCACGGCATGTGGGATCCTCCCAGACCAGGGCTCGAACCCGTGTCCCCTGAATTGGCAGGCAGACTCTCAACCACCGTGCCACCAGGGAAGCCCTGTCCTAATCTTTGACATATTTTCTTAATGACTTGTTTCCTTAGTTAGGGTTCTAGGTATACAAAGATGAAAAACACAGTTCCTGCCTTCATGTTGTTCACAATCTTTCCCACAACTACCTATAATACTGCCATAGCTGTTTTCTAAGTGCCAAATAATAAAGGGAACTTTGTCTTTTATTCTTATTTCCAGCCCCATGCCTTGTGTTCAGGTTTTCAGTTATGCACAGCTGTTTGCTTCTGTCTTGCATAAATTGAAAATGTGTTCTGTCAGAGTGACTGGCAGTCAATGATCTTTCCAATCCTGGGTACAGTACCTGGCTCATAGGAGGCCTGGCTCAACACATTTATGTTTAATATATGAATATTGTGTCTCTCTACTCTGTGAGAAACTTCCAATCACCATTAAAAAAAAAACCAGTGGAAAGTGTTCTCTTGTGGGTCATGGGAGACTATATTGGCCAGAATACAATCTGGAAACAACAGACAGAAGGATATTCGGCTCTTTGCCAGGATACCCTGCTGAACATTATTATCCTCAATTATAGAGAAGTAGATATTTTTCCTGTTACACGTTTTTCCTTCTAAGCATAGAACACCCAAGGACATACTTGGCCTAATCAGAAGTAGGGACTGAAGTGTAACAAATGAAAGGCAACTTCAGAAGGAGAATCACAGTGTTTTAATCAGCCCACAAGGTCTAATTCAAGACACCTGCTGCTTTGTGTAACAATAGCAATCTTCTCAGGACAACACATCTTTCTTTGTTTCCTAGCACTTATGGCTAATATATGCACAGGGAGAACAACATTTATTATGGTAACTAACTTCAGGCAGAATAGAAGTGATAAAGAAAATAAATATGTAGTTAGACTCCAGTATAATGGAGCTTTTTAGGCTCTAAAAAAAGAACAAAATAAAACAAAACAAAAACCAAACAACATGTGGTACCTGAAAACTAGGCCAAGTAGTCATCTTACATTTTTTCCTCCACAAAGAAAACCACTTCAGAAAAAGATGGGATCTCTACTCACAGCTGGAATTGAGCCAACAATGAAAAACTGAAGAATCAGGTCTGTTGTAGAATTAGTTTGAAAAAAGTTTATTGCTCTTTAAGCTGTTCAGCTTACTTAGTGCTATTTGCCCCCTGTATTATTACTTCAAAGCTACACCTCTGAGGAGCACGGTAAGAGCCCACTGTTTCTTTCCTACATCATTTCCATGCTTAAAGTGCCAAGTTGGTATTTGCTGGGCATATTCACCATCACACATGCCTGTCCATGCTGCATATGTCACAAAGGCCAAAGATGTGAACCCAGAAATGTTGGAATGGGACAGATGTGGGGTGACTTGGGAAGACAAAGAGAAGGAAGGGATAGAAAGGTACATTTAACGGCCTAATATATGCCAAGTACTCTGCAAGATACTTTACTCATTAGCCAAAAGCTGGCCAATCTCTTCCTTCCCACCCAAGATTTTTCATTTAATAGGGGTAGTGTCACTACTAATGGCATCATGCTGCAAGTATCACCATGCCAATTAATCCCAGGCATGCCCAAGTGGTGGAGAGAAGATAACGCAATGTCCAAGGGGATGGTACCTTTAACTTTCCCCTGTAATAGTAGAAACCCTCTTGTTGATTTCATTCATTTTTTTTTTTACATCTTTATTAGTATAATTGCTTTACAATGGTGTGTTAGTTTCTGCTTTATAACAAAGAGAATCAGTTATACGTGTACATATGTTCCCATATCTCTTCCCTCTTGTGCCTCCCTCCCTCCCACCCTCCCTATCCCACCCCTCTAGGTGGTCAAAAAGCACCAAGCTGATCTCCCTGTGCCATGCAGCTGCTTCCCACTAGCTACCTATTTTACATTTGGTAGTGTATATATGTCCATGCCACTCTCTCACTTTGTCACAGCTTACCCTTCCCCCTCCCCATATCCTCAAGTCCATTCTCTAGTAGGTCTGTGTCTTTATTCCTGTCTTACCCCTAGGTTCTTCATGACATTTTTTTCCTTAAATTCCATATATATGTGTTAGCATACGGTATTTGTCTTTTTCTTTCTGACTTACTTCACTCTGAATGACAGACTCTAGGTCCATCCACCTCTTTACAAATAGCTCAATTTCGTTTCTTTTTATGGCTGAGTAATATTCCATTGTATATATGTGCCATATCTTCTTTATCCATTCATCCAATTTTGGACACTTAGGTTGTTTCCATCTCCTGGCTACTGTAAATAGAGCTGCAATGAACATTTTGGTACATGACTCTTTTTGAATTATGGTTTTCTCAAGGTATATGCCCAGTAGTGGGATTGCTGGGTCATATGGTAGTTCTATTTTTAGTTTTTTAAGGAACCTCCATACTGTTCTCTACAGTGGCTGTACCAATTCACATTCCCACCAGCAGTGCAAGAGTGTTCCCTTTTCTCCACACCCTCTCCAGCATTTATTGTTTGTAGATTTTTTGATCATGGCCATTCTGACTGGTGTGAGATGATATCTCATTGTAGTTTTAATTTGCATTTCTCTAATGATTAATGATGTTGCGCATTCTTTCATGTGCTTGTTGGCAGTCTGTATGTCTTCTTTGGAGAAATGTCTATTTAGGTCTTCTGCCCATTTTTGGATTGGGTTGTTTGTTTTTTTAATATTGAGCTGCATGAGCTGTTTATATATTTTGGAGATTAATCCTTTGTCAGTTGCTTCATTTGCAAATATTTTCTCCCATTCTGAGGGTTGTCTTTTATGGTTTTGTTTATGGTTTAGGGTCTTATGTTTTAGGGTCTTGTTTATGGTTTCCTTTGCTGTGCAAAAGCTTTGAAGTTTCATTAGGTCCCATTTGTTTATTTTTGTTATTTGTTATTTCCATTTCTCTAGGAGGTGGGTCAAAAAGGATCTTGCTGTGATTTATGTCATAGAGTGTTCTGCCTATGTTTTCCTCTAAGAGCTTGATAGTTTCTGGCCTTACATTTAGGTCTTTAACCTATTTTGAGCTTATTTCATTCATTTTTTTAAAAAAATTTTTGACCGCACCCTGGGGCATGCGGGATCTTAATTCCGTGACCAGGGATTGAACCCACACCCCCTGCAATGGAAGCACGGGGTCTTATTTGCTGGACTGCCAGGGAAGTCCCTACTTTATTCATGTTTGAAAGATACTCTGGTGGTAGTCTGTCATTTCACTCGCTCATTCATTCAGCATTATTACTGAGTGCTCACTCTAGGCACTGCACAATTACTATGGTAGGTTCTAGGAAAACAGCAGTAAGTAAGACAGTCTCTGTCCTCAAGAAACAAACATAGCCTTCTTGGGAGGCAGATAGACATGTAAACAACAGGAACAAAACAATCTGTGGGGAAAGTATAACAGTGGACGTAGGTATAAGATAAAACAGGGGAATGGAGGAGGGAGCAACTGCTCCACTTGGGGGAACTAGGGAACCTTCTTGGGACCAGTGGCAGGTCCCTGACATGAATTATGGTTCTGGTAAGTGAAACTGCCATTACCCATATCCTGTTGAGGAGACACTGCAAGTCGGCCTTGCGATCCTGCCCTCCCTCCCCCAGGCACAGCTCTTGGGACTAAAGGTGGGCACTCTAGGGGAGGAAAAAACTCTTCCTCTACCCTCTTGTTTAGTCTCTGGGCCCTGCAAATTAAACTGACAATAGACAAATTAACAGGAGGAAAAACCCAGAGTTTATTTATGTGTGTAACACTCACACACATGGGAATTCTCCGTGATGAGGAACTCAGTAGGGTAGTTAGAATTTGGGGCTTATATACTTCCTTAATAGGCGAAGGGGAGAGGGGAAAAAACAAATTATTTTTTTGAAAGGTAAATGCGTTTTTAGGATAAAAAACAGGAGATAAGAGATTTTGTGATGTTTATCTATAGGAGTATGAATGGTCTTTCCTGCTCCTAGAGAGCCACAAAACTCCCTTGGAGATGGTTTAATTCATATTCTCCCTCATGGGAGTAGATCCACCCTGAAGAGGAATTTATGGCAGCCTATTTCCCAGAAATTGCTGCTTGTATTAAGATAAGGGAAGCTCCAAGAAGATTCCCCCCACCCCCGCATTTGTCGAATCTCAAATATCTTCAGCTCAAAATAATCTTTATACCAAAGTAGCATATTTTTAAGATGACATACCCTGATCCACTTTAGCAATGAACCCAAAGCAGTCAATAATCCACACGCAACCTATGGCATGATGTGTGTGTATGTGTGAGTGTGTGTGCACGCGCACACGCGCCTGAGAAAAAGATGACTGGGGAATGCAGAGAGAATTGGGTAGTTAGCCCACAAAGCTTTCTTGCCCTCTTCTGGATATTAATTCATCCTTCAAGGCTGAAGTGAGGAAGCGTCAAGGCAGAGTGGGTTGTCACCAAGGTGCTCTGAGCAGCCAGGGGTCAGCAGCAAGGTCCCAAGAAAGGATCTCCGAAGCAAGTAGAAAGGCACTCAAAGAAAGATGGAGGTTACTTTGGTTCAGGATTAAATAATGTCTTAGGTTAGCTGGTATATGAAATCCCTTTTGACAATTATGAAATGTACCTGCATTTGATAGCAGAATTTGGGCATAAGAAAATGTGGGTTCAAAAAAGTTCTGATTCTTTCTATAATACTAATTGTATAGATTGAAAATGTAAGTGATGAACATGTGAAAGATGACTCTTGAAATATGATTTTTTAAAACTCTCAACTTATGGAAAAAAACCTATCTTTTTAAAAAATATGCAGCTTCTAGAGGGAAGCCCAGAGAAAGATCTTGCTGCAATAAGGAAAGACAGTGAAATAACAAGTAACTCAAAAGTTAGACCCATTTCACTCAACATAAATGTTATTAGCAAACAGATATTTTAAGATTCTTGTATTCTTATAAACTGAAAATCACGAGTCATGAATACAACCGTATTTCAGTACCTGAATTAAATCTCAGTACTGAAATTGTACAAGGAACTGATGTGTTTAGGATATAGGCTTTAAAATAAGCAAACCTATGTGTGAATCCTGATGCTTTGGATGGGTTTCTTCACCCCTGAAAGCCTCAGTTTCTTAATATAGACCATGAACATAATTATGCTACCTCACAAAGTTGTAAAGATGAAAGGAGACAGTGTATAAAAAGATTTTGGCTGTGCTTAGCATATGAGGTTCAATAAGTGCTAATTATTGTGAAGTAAATGAAACTATCCCCTTTAAATATTTAAAATTAGTTCTTAAAAATCTATTTCTCCATCAGATTTGCTCTTCAATTTCACTGAGTTGGGTTTTTTCTCATTCATAAGAAGAATATTTAAATATATTCTTATTTTTCCTATTCAAAGTTAGCAAAAATGTGTTTCTTAGCCACAGAGGAGAGAATTTCTCTCTTTTCCCTCACAGGTTCTTTCTTGTACCAGAGGAATTATTTTCTCCTTCCTCCTTTTCTACCCCTCTGCTTTTTGTACACACCTAGGCTGACTACTTGGCTTGAGTCCACGTTCATTGCCTCCATCTCACTTATGTGGAGAGCTAAGGTCATTCATTATTGAAGAAGGGTAGAGGGCCATTTTTTAGTCAGTATTTTTAAAGGATACTAAACTGGCATTTAAATTAAGAATCCATAAATATTACATTATATACATTTACTCTTCTATTTTAATATTTATAAAGTTCTTAATGCAACACTCCTGCAGAGAACTTTTTTCTTAGAGTGTTATATTTTAGGAAAGGTTTATCATATTCCTCTGTTCTCCTTTTTCTTTAAGCTTAAAGTTAGGCATCTTCCAGATGCAAGCACACTTCGACTTAACTGACGCAAAAAAACCATGGTATCTTCTTTGATTCATTTCCTGTCTCCTAATTTGAACCTTACAGGTTTTAATTTAGGTCATAGGGAGAAACTTGAACTGTTTAACACTGGGGTTTTTTTTAGGTGGGGGGAGTTGAGTTTTATATAATTGTGTAGCAAGCCAAAGTCATTTAAAAAATACATCAAGACAGAATTATCATGGTAACAATATATACATTTTGATTAGGAAAAACAGAGCACACATTTGGTAGCACAGCTTCATGTTCTGAAAGCAAGATTAATCACACTGACCTGGCTTTAGCTAAATGCTTTTTTAAAAGGTATATGTTTTCCACAGACAAATCCCTTATTCTAAATTTTTATGTTCCCATTTCATGTTTTTCTCTATGTGATAATCAGTTAAGCAGAAAATGAATATTTGAATTAAAAAATTCAGTCCCATTATGGACTGTATTTAGGTTGATGGCTCTATACAGTTTTGAAGAAGGCACCTATGTAAGCATTTTAATCCAAACCTTCAGGAAAATTTAAGCCAGGAATTTTAATGGCTAGGATTTGCTCATGATATGGCTGGTGCCAAATATATGTGTTGAGTACAGCCTCATTAGACCCTGATCTGCATCCTCTCTTCTATGAAAATGGTGAACTTTAACCTGTCAGCCTCTCACTTTGTTTTCAATAAGGTGAGAAACAAGCCTGTCGCTGATCAGCCACTTCAATGACCACATCTAAGACACTGAATTGTGTTTCATCAAGTAATACAGACATGACATAAAGCATGATCAGAGGAAACAGTACGAAAAAAAATCCAAATTGCATGCACTGATGTTATGACTTACAATATGAAAAAGCATGATTCATACTCTCAAGAGATATAAAACTGTACAAATGTGAGCACATAAGCACAGGGAATTTTATCTTTTGGTACTTGATGTATTTCAAGTGCCTAGAACAATTTCTGGCACATAATAAGTGCTCAATATGTGTGTCAAATGAGTGAACGATCAATACAATATAAATGAAGAAAGGGCATCATTTCTAGTAGATTCTTATGTTTCTTGATTCACGATTACTCTAGCTCTCTCCTATGAGTACATCTGCAGTGACTTTTTAAGAAATTACACGAACTAGTGTACCCTGGGATCTTAAGGAAAATCAACACAGAACAGGTAAATTTAAATGAGGGAAAGAAAATATGATACCCATGATCTTACAGAAAGAGATGCTAGGAACTGAAAGGGAAATTTTAGAATAGAGTGCCTGAGATGGGGCCCTAAGGGCAAGGGTGACTTCAGGAACAGAGGCAGGCATCCAAGACAAACATTACCTACTTTGAAATATTGCTCAGGGCCACCTGGATTCTCACACCACTAGCAAAGTGTGTTTAAGCAAGTAGAGTAGAAAAATAGAATGAGAAGTTCTTCTACCTATTCCTATTGGTAAAACAACTGGACAAAAATAAAGATGAAAAACGTGTTGATTGGAGAGGATTTGTTTTTATCTTAGACCAAAGTAATTTTGACTTATTTTAAAAGATCACCTTAATAAAGGGCACTGAAATTGTGAAAATCAAATGTGTGACTTATTTTCATTGGCTGTTACACAACAGACTTCTTTAAAAGATATATTTATAACAAGAATACATCAGAGCAGCATTACCTAAAATTGGAGGTAAACTTGAGGACCAACCATGATCCAACTTCTGTCAATTAAAATGATGGTAAATATAAGTAACTCCAGACTATGGAACCAAAATACTAAGTCAATATGATTAGTACACTTGGGGGCCAATATCATTAGCTCTTTCTCTTTTAACCTTAGATAGAACTCATAATATCTAGCATATCTGCAGATGTTTGTTGCAACACTTTATAACCAGAATAATTACACAGCCCTTCCAGACACATGTACAAACAAGTTGGACCATGATGTTCCAGTACAGGCAAGTATTACAAAAAGCAGAAATGAGCAATACATCATTAATGGGTATGACTCGCAGGACATTAGCCAATGCACTTTCCAATAAGAAGTCTGATCAACACATGTCATGGGAAACAGGAGAATTTTCTCAGTAAAATTTCCAACTTATACTTTTACACTTTAGAGAAACATATGGTTCTGTACTTAACAGACTTAGCAGTAGTGGGAGGCCTGTGAAAACTGCTTGCAGCCACAACTTGGACTACATCTTCAGGGTTTCTCCCGGAGCTTTCTTAAGGACTCCCTTTTTTCTAATGCTAAATACAGATATAGTCCTATTTTATTCACTTGTGTCATTATTCATTATGATCAGCATGAATATTATCAGAAGGACATTTCTATTTTTACCAAGAGAAACAAACCGCACAGTTCAGTTGTGCAACTAATTTTTTTAAAAAAGAAAAGAAATACCCTGCTTTCTTTTTGTTATTACTTTTTGTTATACTAATTCTGCAAATGGTTTTCAAAAATGATAATTACGGTATATACAAATTTTACCTGCCTTGGCTACCCTCACATTTTCAAATCTCGTTTCTTTCTTTGCCTATCCAGCCATATGCCTTCTGCTCCTGACATTGCCAGATTTCAGTATCACACACATCTGTCTGTAGAGTGTGCCTGTAATTCTGGCCACTCAGATCCTAAACACAGATCTTCAGACAAGAACCACCACAAAAAATAGACAAAGCAAAGACAAAAAAAAAATAACAAAATAAAAACAAAGAGCACAGGGTGGAGGTGGGGGAGAGAGGATGTGGTGGGAAAGAAGTGCCAATCTGGGTATGATACAGGAGCCCAGCAGTTGGCATTGGGACACTGTGTCCCATTATGGTTGATGCAAGGACAAATCACAGAATATGGAAGCTTATATCCTTGTCTGTATTATCTCATGCATCCCTCTACCCCCAGAAAAAAAATGGGACAGGACTGTTTAACAGTTTTTTCTCTACTGACAGCAGTAAATTCTCTGTGAAGCTAATGAAGTTTAAGCTTTGGGACCCTTTACTTATACAGGCCTAGGAGGGCGCTAGCAACATGCTCACATGGTCAAATACTTTTGCAAACTTTGCAAAAGTAAGGTATTCTACCTGCAATTAAAACCAAAATAAAAGTACCCCCACCAGAGCTTCTCATACTTTCTCTTATGGTATAGTGCTGGAGTAGCTGCAAGTAGATTCAACTAAGGGAAAGGTGAATTGGAAATACATCTGGCTGGGTTTAATGGGAATGTTCACGTGGTTTATAGTCACTTCTGAGTACAGTTAAGATTTTGCTAGCCATCTCAATGTAGGAGTGGCTCCCAGGAATATCCCTAACTCATCCATGACATCATGGCCCTAAGGTGTGTCATGGCCCTAAGGTGAAGGGGCTAGAGGTTGTATCATGATGTGAACAGGTCCCAAAGTGGTCAGCACAGAGGTATACAGATAGTGGAGGTGAAACTAGATTTGAAATATATGAAAACAGAAGCTAGTCTGGGGGAATTCTTATAGTCATTAAATGTGTATAATTACAAGTGGAGGTTTTAATTCTAATCAATGTTAAACAAAATAGAAGTTCTCTTCTGTACAAATGAACTTGACAATGTCACTTGTACACTTATTATTATTTTTTAACATCTTTAATGGAGTATAATTGCTTTACAATGGTGTGTTAGTTTCTGCTTTATAAAGTGAATCAGCTATACATATACATATATCCCCATATCTCTTCCCTCTTGCATCTCCCTCCCTCTCAACCTCCCTATCCCACCCCTCTAGGTGGTGACAAAGCACCTAGCTGATCTCCCTGTGTTATGTGGTTGCTTCCCTCTAGCTATTGGTTTTACATTTGGTAGTGTATATATGTCCATGCCACTCTCTCACTTTGTCCCAGCTTACCCTTTCCCCTCCCCGTGTCCTCAAGTCCATTCTCCAGTAGGTCTGTGTCTACACTATACACTTTCTCCCATTTTAATGAGAATCAGGCGAAATAGAATTTATCATTATCCCTGTGTTCATGGGGAAGAAACCTGTAGCAGTATTACAAATTGCTATGCAGTATTTTTTTTTGATGTGGACTATTTTTAAAGTTTTTACTGAATTTGTTACAACATTGCTTCTGTTTGTTGTTTTGATTTTTTGGCTGCAAGGCATGTGGGATCTTAGCTCCCTGACCAGGGATCGAACCTGTACCCTCTGCATTGGAAGGTGAAGTCTTAACCACTGGACTGCCAGGGAAGTCCCACAAATTGCTATGCAGTATTTTATGTATCTCAAAGTATTAGCACATAAATACACTGACAAAAGATTTAAATTGTTTGCTGATTTGATATAAAATACTGAATCAATAAAGATACTATAAAACTCATAAGATGGGAGGAAATATTTGCAAGTGATATGGCCGATAAGCGGTTAATATCCAACACATACAAACAGCTCATATAACTCAACATCAAAAAAACAAACAACCCAATTAAAAAATGGACAGAATAACTGGATAGACATTTTTCCAAAGAGGAAATGCATATCGCCAACAGGCACATGAAAAGATGCTCAACAACGCTATCATCAGGGAAATGCAAATCAAAACCACAATGAGATATCACCTCACACCTGTCAGAGTGACTATCATCAAAAAGAACTTGGTGAGGATGTGGAGAAAAGGGGACCCTTGTACACTGTTGGTAGGAATGTAATTTGGTGCAGACACTGTGGAAAGCAGTATGGCGGTTTCTTAAAAACTAAAAATAGAACTACCATATGACCCAGAAATTCCATCCCTGGGTATATATCCAAAAAAAACTCGCAAAACACGAATTCGAAAAGATATATGTAGGGTTTCCCTGGTGGCGCAGTGGTTGAGAGTCCGCCTGCCGATGCAGGGGACACGGGTTCGTGCCCCAGTCCGGGAAGATCCCACATGCCTCGGAGCGGCTAGGCCCGTGAGCCATGGCCGCTGAGCCTGCGCGTCGGGAGCCTGTGCGCCGCAACGGGAGAGGCCACAACAGTGAGAGGCCCACGTACCGCAAAAAAAAAAAAAGAAAAAAAGAAAAGAAAAGATATATGCATTCCAATGTTCATAGCAGCATTATTTACAACTGCCGAGATATGGAAGCAACCTAAGTGTCCATCAACAGCTGAATATATATATACATATATATATGATATATATGAAATTTTTCCATTTGCAGCAGCATGGATGAACTTGGAGGGCATTATGCTAAGTGAAATAAGTCAGGCAGAGAAAGACAAATACTGTGTGATATCACTTATATGTGGAATTTAAAAATACAACAAGCTAGTGAATATAACAAAAAAGAAGCAGCGTCACAGATATAGAGAACAAACTAGTGGTTACCAGTGGGGAGACGGAGGGGGGAGGGGTACCATAAGGTTAGGGGTTTAACAGGTACAAAATATTAGGTATAAAATAAGCTATCAAGCTAACACACCATTGTAGAGCAATTATACCCCAATAAAGATGTTAAAAAAATAAGCTATAAGGATATATTATACAACATGGGGAATATAGACAATATTTTATAACTATAAATGTAGTATATAACCTTTAAAAACTGTGAATCACTATATTGTACACCTGTAACTTACATAATATTGTACATAAACTATACTTTAATAAAAAAAAAACTCATAAGACACCACTACAATGAGGACATCAATGACACTTCCGAGTATTAAGATTAGCCCCTGTACTAGAAGAGTTGAAATTCCTCAAGTCTTACTGCTTAGATATGAAGAAAACTTGATAGAAGTTTTCCTAAATCTTAAAAACTTACATGACATTACTAATAATAAGTAGTGAGAATGAAAGAAATTTTTCTAAACTTTTAATTTTAAAAATTATTTTTGATCAACCACGCAAGAGGTCTCTCCATTATTTCTATAGAGAAATATATTTCTATAGAAATAATTTTCACAAAAATTATTGTTATATGAAGAAATTATCAAGGATTGTACAGACAAAAATAGGGGGAAAGTATTAGAGAGTTTTGTCAGACAATAAGTTAAAAAATACTGTTTTTATAGATTTTGTGATTTTTGTGGAATTTATCAGCTTTTAAAAACTTTAATTTGTCATGATTTCCTGTCTCTATTCATTTTCATACCTGCTTTTGGTTTGTAATTGAATTCTCTTTTTCTTAAAGAGGGTCTCCAAATTATATAAGCTTCAGATCACACAAAACATGGATCTGCCTCTGCCCAGTGCCTGGCTCGGAACCTGGCATATTAGATGTTTGTTGGAAGAATATGCAGGAAGGGCTATTGGCCCAAGGGTGGTGATATGACACTGAGCTTAGTGAAGGAGAGGCCATTGTATGCTGAGGTTCTTTAGAATATCCAGCCTGCAGGCTTGAGCACTCTGGGATATGATGGGACCACACCTGCCAGTAGAAAACCTGAACCCAGCTGGTGGGAAGCCAAGGTGGCAGAGGCAGAGAAAATGAGGCTGGAGCCTGTCATATTGTTTCACAGTCAAGAAAGAATATTTTTCCTTGTGTGTTCATTGTTGAAGGATGCTGAAATTAATTAAAATAAATTCTTCCTATCTCCAAAGAATATGCAAATTAATTTTCATGTGTTTGGAAATTTTTTCCTTTGAGTTATGTTTCTCATTTGAAGAAAATGGTTACTATTCCTTCCCTTTAAACTGAATAATGTGAATCATATGTGAATAGGATTACATCAAGTCCCAAGATATTAACGTTTGGAAGCAACTGAAGTCTTCCACATAGAGTCCCAATTTTAAAATTTTTAAAAAATTACTTCAAAAAAATGCATAACGTGACCTGATATTGCTGTTCTATTCATGTCCCCACTCGATAATATTTCCACTCTAAAATAATGTTTAACCTCAAAATTTCTAGACTGCTTCATTTCCATCAAGTTCTAGAAGTCTAGGAAGCTCCATTAACTAAAGACAAAGTAAATTCTAGATACAGAGTTTAACTGCTTCTTAATGGAGCCACCTCTGAGTCACCAGCCCCTAGAATTATAACTATCCACCAGATGAGGTACAGCCTGACAGGAGAGGTTGGGAGTAGATAGTCCTCTCTCAAGGTGCTGGGGTAAAGTATAGAGCAGCATGATATCTACAGGCTATAGCAATAGATAAATTCAAATAGTTGGTATCATTTGGGTTCTGATACTCAGAGTAGGGTACCCTAAAAGGGAGAAAATAGGGCACCCAGAGGAAAGCAGTTTGGAAGTTCTAGTAGGCAGAGAGTTTGCATCAGGGATGCTCATCAGCAAGTAACTTTAGCTACCTGGCTGGTGTTCAGGGACAGACTCCAGTCCCTGAAAAGGGTTGATAGTAGAGATGGATAATAAAACAGGACTCTGGTTGTTGAGGATACTAAGTCAGATACCAGCCACAAGGAAGCAAGGCAGAAACTCAGTTAACCAAGCTGAAGCACAAACAGGTCTTAGAAAATCAGACAGAGACTTGTAATCAGAACTTGAGCAAATAGTCAAAGCTAGACTAGCAACAAAGGTTGAAACTGAATCCACCTAAAACTGAGTTCCTCTACTGAGTTTATAATTAACCTCTCTGTCCAAAACTTTTCCCTTTCATGTCCCACCCCATTCCCCTCAGGATTGAGGAGTATCAAAGAAAGGCGGGTATTGAAACCAAGAAAAACTCTGTGGGGCCTTCCTGGGTACAAATGTCCCTCTGTGTCCCCCATTTATTATTTGTAGAAAATAGCCTTAGTCTCCTAAGCCTTCCCCAAGTTCCAAAGAGCAGGCCCAAAAAGTTAACAATTAGAGAAGTGAGGGAATGCAGAAACAAAGGAAAAGTAGTCCATCAAGGAAAGCGGGGGCTTCCCTGGTGGCGCAGTGGTTGAGAGTCCGCCTGCCAATGCAGGGGACATGGGTTCGTGCCCCGGTCCGGGAAGATCCCACATGCCGCAGAGCGGCTAGGCCATGAGCGGCTAGGTCCATGAGCCATGGCTGCTGAGCCTGCGCGTCCGGAGCCTGTGCTCCGCAACGGGAGAGGCCACAACAGTGAGAGGCCCGCGTATCACAAAGAAAAAAAAAAGAAAAGCGGTATTTCCCTGGTGGCGCAGTGGTTAAGAATCTGCCTGCCAATGCAGGGGTCACAGGTTCGAGCCCTGGTCCGGGAAGATCCCACATGCCGCGGAGCAACTAAGCCCATGTGCCACAACTACTGAGCCTGCACTCTAGAGCCCACAAGCCACAACTACTGAGCCTGCATGCCACAACTACTGAAGCCCGTGCACCTAGAGCCTGTGCTCCACAACAAGAGAAGCCACTGCAATGAGAAGGCCGCGCACGGCAACAAAGACCCAACGCAGCTAAACAAACAAACAAAAAAAACTTTAAAAATAGTCAATACAGACTATAATTAAGGACTATTTTTTTAAGTTCAGGAAGGATCAAGTTAGACATTATTTTTCTCTTCCTAAACACTGATTTAGCAACTGTTTGACAGAAATTCTCATCTAGGAAGCTGCTCAGCACATTTTTTTCCTTTGACTCATTGCCTGACTCTCCAGGGAGATAGGTTGTGCCGATATCTCTCATATCATTGCTCAATTCATGGGTCTAGGGTGGAAAATATATTAAAAGATTCACCATATTTTAAATGGGACTTAAGAATTAGCCTTGTTGTCAGACTTGGTATCTGGTGATCCCTGGGTGGCCATATGTTAGTCCCTAACCCTGTCAACTTGGTTACATTTCAATCTCTGGGCTTCAATCCCCCCCACCCCCCCTTAGTATTCCAATTCCTTGCTGGGATGGAGCCTTACACTGAGACCCAGTTCACTTGTCTGGAGAGTGATTTATCTCTGGATCTGGATTCCTGAAAATCGGAATCCTATTTCCTATACTTCCAGCTTCTGATTAGTATTCTTTTCTTAAGGTGATGATAACTCTAAGCCATGGGAATGATGCCTGCTTATCTTGGAACACTGCTTACGGTCTGTATATCTGCTTGGAATAACTGTGAGATTGGCACCCTCTCATCCTTAGGTATTAGGGAGGATCTCCATAATGTGTTGCATGGAGAAAAAAAGCAGAGTTCTGGAACCTGACAGACTTGAGGTTGATCCCAGCTCTCTTACTTAATTTTAGATAAATTACTGAACTTCTCTAAGCCTATTTCCTCATCCATTAAAACGAGGATAGTGATTCCCACTCACATGACAACTGTGAAAATTAAACGAGATAAAAAATGTAAAGCATCTACTACAGTGCTTGCATGTAAAAGCTTTTTAACAAATGATAGCTATTTTAATTACGAGCAAATGCAAGAAAAAGTAATTTCATTCAGCCCAAAAATGCTTATTAAGTGCCTATTAACTGCCAAATATTTTATTAAGCTCTGGAGGGAGGTAAAAAGGCGAAGGTGACATGGTCTTCTAATGGGGAAAAAGAATAAACATCCTCAACAGAATATGTTGTAGGTAGCAATGGCAGACATCAGCCCAGGGAGACATGTGTATTCCTAGGAGGGTCATCTAAACTGGAAGTGATGATCCTGGATGAGCATCCTAAAGAAGAGAGCTGATTAGGAGGAAAGGAGGATGAAAGGTGCTCCTGGCAGAAGCACGGAAGAGTTTGGTGATTTGGGAAACTGCAAATAGTTCATCAGTATAGTTGGAATATGGACTGGGACTAGGGAGATGAGTCAGAGAAGGAAATAGAAAGGTAAGTAGGGGTCTCTCCTGATGGCCTTTGTGGCTGAACTAAGGAGTCTGGGATCCAACGTGAGGGCTGTGAGTGGCTGCTGATGAGTTTGAAGCAGAGGAGCAACATGATCAGATTTAAGTTTTAGAAAAATCACTCCAAAGCACTTCCATCGTCCTGGATTTAAATAACACTGAAAACAAAGGCAGAACCACCATAGTAGAAGCCCATGTTTTACTCAAGAAGTATGCTCCCTTCTTCTTAATTCTGTAATGTAAATGTCATGCTAAAATAATCCCAACGGTGCTGGGATAATGAAAAAAACATTTTAAACATAAAATGTCTTTTATTGTGGGCTTCTTGACTTCTTAAAAAACAAAATTATACATCTTCAAAGATGATTAAAATGAAATTCTAGAATCCCTACACATGCTCTGCATCTATGGTCTTAACACTACATGCACCCCTAGTAATCACAGGTCTGACTGAAAATGACTTAATAAATAAAAATTTTATGTAATGTAAAATGCTTAGTCTTCCAGGGATTAGTGTAGAGCTATGTTTACACTGAACTCTATAAATGTTACTGACAATTTAAATTTTAAAATCTTAAAATTCTCAATTTTGTAAAATACTTTAGTACTTCCTCACATATATGTCACATTGCCATTTTTAGGATGCTGACAGGAAATTTAATTTTTGAGAAATTATAAAAGAATTTAATGAACTGAATTATAATTAAAGGTATCTGCTGTATCATACATACAATGAAATATTAGATAAAAATGTCAGATATTGGTTATTGAAGCCTCTATTTCTTATGTGGTCAAACTGTCCAGACAGATCATATAGAAAAGACATGCTCCAGCCAGCGCCCTGCTCTGAATTGCCCTGTTTCATTCTTGTACTTTGCCATTTATCGTTTGTCCCTTAATTTTTTTTTTTCTTTTTTTTTCAGGGACCAGTGGAGATGATGATGGTTTTAATTCTCCCTAGAGAGGTAACCCCGGGCACTGAGGCTTGGCCAGGGCGGCAAAGTGCCAGGGGATGCAGCCCAACCCCTTGGGAGGTGGCCTTGAGGGCAGAGTTCCAGTGGGCTGCTGGAGGCGGCCAGCCTTGGGTGGGCCTCAGTAGCCGTCGTCGGCCCAGGTAACCTCGTAGCCAGGGTACCTGGCTTTGATCTTCTCAGTGGAGACGGCGTGCTGGGCGCGACCATGTAACCCATGGAGTAGCCATACACGTGGATCTTCTTGCCCTGGCTCTGGTGGGAGATGCACCCACGCCCCAGGCACTCGCAGTCATAGCCCTTCTGCATCTCGACTGATACCTCGTCTGTAGATGTCGGAGTGGTACTCCGCCCACTTGTAGCCGCTCACGATCTCTTTGCTTTCCCTGGCCAGGGCCCCGGAGGGCAGCACCACATGGACTCGAATCAGCACATACTTGAAGACGCTGTCGCAGTCGATGTCCACGTCAAGGATCTGGGCGAGGTTCGCCGCTGCCATGTTCCCGGAGTGTGCTCGCCCCTGTGGCCGGCGTCCCTTCCCCACGCGACCCGGGGTATCCCTTAATGTTGGCTTCCACTTGTGCAGTAGACACTGAGGTAATCTCTTCAACATCTATCCCACCTCCTGACACCGTGCATCAGCCATTTGGTTTAAGGAACTGACCTAGACATGTGAGGCAGGCCCTGATAAGTCTGCCTCAATCAATACAATCTGATCCTTTTTTGCCTGTAATTGGTCTAGGACCTAATGCTTAAACCAATCAGCACATGGCATTCCTTTAGAAACAGACTGGTTTAGGAATAGGCACATGACTGTTCCTAGGCCAATAAGACATGATAAGAAGATTGTTTGGAGGCTTCTAGGAAAAGTTTCCTCGCTTATAAGTGAGTCATTAGAAGAGATGGCTTTTTTTTTTTTTAAACAAAGAAGCATGTAGCTTCAATTGTTACTACCACCCTATGAATATGAGAAAACCACTTTAGGATAGAACTGATGTTATCCTGGGTCCTTGATGATGTTGTTGAACTGAGTTTTAACCATACCTGAAGCCCAGTCTACCTCTGGACTTCCAGTTGTCCGAACAAGTAAATTTTCCTACTGTTTAAGCCACCACTTTCAGTTGGGTTTCTGTTAATTTGCAGCTGAATGTATTCTACAAGATGCAATTCTCTACCACTTTTGCCTACCACCTTTGCTTCTAACCTGATGTACCCACTGGCTATCTTTCTTAGCGTTAACCATAATCACTCTTCTATCTAGACATTTATAGTGAACATTTTAGTTGTCTACCCAATACCTGGGCCTAGCTTCTTCCACTGGACATTATGTAGGATAGGTTGCATGAACCTGGTGCAGCCACGGGAGAAGCTAGCCTGAGAACAAAGTTGATATGCTTAAAATGACAAAACAGAAAAATGGAAAAAAACCCGAGGCCTTGATAATGTCATTTAACTGATGGAACACTATTTTCAGCCTTCTTATTATCTGAATAACAAATATTCTCACTGTTTAAGATAATCTGAGTTGGGGGTATTCTGTTGTTTGAATTTGAAAACAACTGAAGTATTGTAGTAGTGTCTAATATTAGGGAAAATGGTAGTAAGAATGAGAATGTCAGTAAATGTTGACTACTTCTTATGGTTTTCACTAAAAACCTATAAAAAAGATGGAAGCTTAAGCTGAAAACAGAGAAGGACGTGGGAAGCAGTAGTAGGAGATAAACTTAGTTGCCAAAGTTTCTCCTATAGATGTCCTGCTAAGTAACTTACATTGGACAAAGGCACCTAGTTTTAGGTCAAATATAGGTTTACACAAGGGGCTTCTCTATCTACATTCATTGTTTTCAATTACACTGGCAACATAGGTCATCAAAATGTGAACTAGGGGAATGGGAAGATCTCAGAGAGATGTCTATGGCTAGAAGACTGAAGTGCTCAGACCCAAAGACTATGTCTAGTTGGGCTCTCTGACCGTATTTACTGATTTGTAGAATTAGCCAAAAGAAATCAGGATCCACTAAGTCTCTTAGGGAATTGACTATCAAAGAAATTCTAAGCCTGGCCAATCTACAGCAATGAGCAATTCTGTGATAGTTCAATTCCTTAGGCACCTTCCCAGCACCCCAAACTCACACTAACAAAAAGTGCTAAACTATCTAATACCTGTTTCAAATGTAGCCATAGAAGACAATGAACAAGGAAAATGTTCCCAAAAGAACAGAACTAAGGGCAATGGAAGGCAATGGGTTATCCCAAAAAACAGAATCACAGACTACCATATTGGCTGACCAAGGGACTCATCACTGCTAGGGTGGGCAGTCCTCTCTTCTTTCTAATAGGATATGATATGGGCTATGGGCCAATATCTACTGAATGTCATTTCCATTCTCCCCTTTCCAAATAAGAGTTTCAATTATATTTATCTTGTTCCTTCTCTATTATTTCATATTGAAAATGTCTGAGGTGGAAAACTTTAAGCCATGGGTTCACAAGGAACCATGTCCAGACCCGACAGAGAGCTCTTGGCCTCGGTGCTGGATGTGGTTGCTGGCTGAGACTTTGGGATGTCTCCCACTGGAGAGATAATGAATGTGTCTCACGTAGGTATGGACATTATTTTAGATTGTATGTGGGAAAAAGGAGGTACAAAGTTTGACTTATGTGATCGTGTTGGCTGTCTACTCCATATCCGTTTTCCCTTCTTATTGAAAGAGCCCTACTTTTGTTCAGGTACCCACCCCTTTCTACATGTCCATGTGCATCAGGAGACATTGGTCTCATGCCCATTCCCATGAGGTAAATCCTGACTAGTCTAGGCCAGTCATGATTTTTCTGTTCTCCTTGCTGGTAACTGCTTTAGACATGGGTGTACTGAGCAATGACATATGAGGAAAAGTTTGCTAGAAGACTTCTGGTAAATATTTTCCTACTTTTTAAAAAAATACAAAAGGAAATCACAGCTTCCCTCTGTGCCCTTTATTTTATCATGTCAGGTTACAATGTACGGGCCTGCTGCAGCCATCTGGTAACCATTAGCAGAGCTTTTTGCTATGTACAAAGCTGACATGCTTAGGCAAGGAAAACAATGGAAAGAAACAGGGTCCTTCAGACACCGAGTTAAATAGTCTTATAGACTGTCTACCTCAGGATTTCTTGTCATGTATAATAGTAAATATCCTTATGGCTTAAGTCTATTTAAATTGAGGATGTCTTTTACTCACAGTTCAAAGCATCCTCACTGATACATCTCTGTTTCACCCTTTGAGTGCTGTTTTCACCTGATTAATATTTTGTAATGCAAACTTCCCTAGAGGCACCTTATTGAAGGTAGAGACTGGACACTGACCTAGATACTATACTCCAGTGTATTTTTTGGAGCATGAACACATTTATTCAGTTATACCATACAAATACTAATTCAGACCCTAGTCTTTCAGTGTTTCTTATGAATTGAATTGTGACCCCCTAAAATTTATATGTTGAAGTTCTAACTCCTAGTCCCTCAGAATGCCTTATTTGGAGATAGGGTCATTACAGAGCTAATCAAGTTAAAATGAAGTCATTAGGGTGGGTCCTAATCCACTGTGACCGGAGCACTTAGAAGAAGAGGATATTTGGACACAGACACATAGAAAATAATGTGAAGAGACATAGAGAACAGAGTTAATCTACAAGCCAAGGAGAGGAATATGTCCTTCCCTCACAGACTGCAGAAGGAACCAACTCTGCCAATACCTCGATCTCAGACTTCTAGCCTATGGAACTGTGAGACAATACATTTCTGTTGTTTAAGCCACTCAGTTTGTGGTACTTTGTTACAGCAGCCATAGCAAACTAATACAGTCTCTGTGCCATTTCTCCTAGGAACGAGGAAGAAGTTTTTCTTTCTTAACAAATGCTAGTCACTCAGTTACATATACAATTTAATTTGACAAGCATTTATTGAGTAACTACTATGTCCCAGGACTTGTTAAGTGATAGGTTCACAGAGATATGTACTCACTTCCTGTTCTCAAAGAGCTCAGTAAAGTAGCTGTGTGTTCACATTTAAACAAATTAAGAGAAGAGTTATGCTCAAACACTTTATAAGAAACTATTTATAATTCAACAAGTCATAAGCCAATGCAGATCACTCTTATGTGTACATTAAAGCAGATTTCTCTCATTAATGTTCATGATAAATAAATGTTATATTCATGAGAGGAATAAAATTGTATTAATTATTTCATAATTAATTCGGATTGAATTATATAATCAGTCTTAATTGGTGAAGCTTTACCCAAATGATTTGCAATGAATAATTTTTTAAAAGTTGCTCAAGACTATCAATAAAGTTCCTAGGGGGCTTCCCTGGTGGCGCAGTGGTTGAGAGTCCGCCTGCCAATGCAGGGGACACGGGTTCGTGCCCCGGTCCGGGAAGATCCCACATGCCGCTGAGCGGCTGGGCCTGTGAGCCATGGCCACTGAGCCTGCGCGTCCAGAGCCTGTGCTCCACAACGGGAGAGGCCACAACAGTGAGAGGCCCGCATACCACAAAAAAAAAAAAAATTCCTAGGATGTGGAGATTATAAAGGAAGAGGGGTAGTAAAAAAATATTAAAAATATGGTCCTGTCCTCACTTATATAATCTAATAGAATACCAAGGCAATGAAAAAAGATATAATTATACTTACAAAGTAAGATATAGGGAAAAGGAAATCTAAGTGAAGAAAGAAAGCTAGCACAAGGAAGGGACTAGCTAGCACTAGTCTTTCTATGTAGAAAACTTTTGTAACTTTTTATAAAAGGAGTTTTAAAGGAGAGGAAAATTCATACAGCCATCATTGGTCATTGTTCTATTTCTCTTCCCTGCTTAGAACCAGAAATTAGGTCCACATTTACTTTGCCAAGGAAACACCAGGCTCCTCTGGTTACTGAGACTTAACAGCCAGTCTCTGCTCCCTGCCAACTCGCCTTGGGGCAAAATGTGGCGAGCTATAAAATTCTTTTAGTCCAGTCAATTCCAGACACCTTTTCAGAAAAAAAAGTGCAAGTGTTACCAAAGAAATAAGTGGTCGTAGGACAATAAGGTATTAAATTTTATTTAAAATCATTCTATCCTGAACTGTTCTAAGTTTGTCTACATATTATAACCTATTAACTACTTGCAGGAAGCCATAATTCTTTAACAACTGAATTTTTTAAAGAAACCAAATTGATAAGTAAATAACATATTTGACCTTAGATGAGTATGCTGTTTTTGATGCTTTCATGTAAAGTTAAGGTTCTTTGAAAAAAAAAAAAAAGATAAATATTAAAAGTACCATTTTAATGTTCAAATGTTTCTTTTATTCCAGAAGAAATTTATGGTTAGGAGAATTAAGCAAGAATAAATATCTTTATTTTAGCTTGAAATTAGACTGCATCTATCATAATTAGATGTTGAACTGAAGTCTAAGGTATCTTTCTTCTGACCAAACAGGGTAATAATTCTATACTTAATATCTCTAAAAGGTTATATTTTTCAGTTGAAATGATACCAACCTTAGAATTACTTATTTTGAATTTTGGAAGGTCATCAGTGTTCTAGATCTAAGATCTATCCATGATCTGAAATGTCTTAGAAGTGAACAAATGGGTACTTCTTACTTTTGCTTAATTACCACACCTACCAAGAATATTTTACACTTAAGAGTCTACCAATGCAAATAATAGTTTTCTGTTTCTGGAATTTTCCTATTATGTAAATCAATTGCATTCTGAAGAGCCATTTTGGTCCAAGTGAACAGAGATGTCCAAGAAATTTAGCCTGTGAGGAAATTAATTAAGAAAGCTTGTCAATATTTTATTAGCTGTTGATTTTAAGAGGAGAAACTGAAAATCTCTCTCCTTTTGGATATGCCAAGGAAGCCTGTAATCACATTGCTTCTGATAGCCTTCTTGTGACTAAGATTCTGGTGTCCAAGATGGCACCTGATCTCACCTCCTTCCAAAGGCACACCAAAATTATAAAAATTGCAGAGCAACTATTGATGAGAAAGACCTAAGATGAGCAGAAAAGACCTTCTATAATTAAAGATATAAAGAAGAAACCACATTGAGATAAGTAGGAAGGGTAGAGATGTGGTATAAAGACCCACAGCCCTGGGGTAGGCAACCCACAAATGGGAGGATAATTACAACTGCAGAGGTTGTCCCCAAAGAACGAGGGGACTGAGCCTCACATTGGGCTCCCCAGCCCAGGGGTCCTGCACTGGGAAGATGAACCCCTAGAACATTTGGCTTTGAAAGGCCATCAGGGCTTATTTCAGGAGAGCCAGAGGGTTACAGAAAAGAAATTCCATTCTTAAAGGGTGCACACAAAATCTCACATGCTCCAAGACCCAGGGCAGAAGCAGTCATTGGAAAGGATCCTGGGTCAGACCCACTTGCTGATCTTGGAGAGGCTCCCAGAGAGGCAGGAGGCAACTGGAGCTCACCCTGGGGATACAGACACTGGTGGAAGCCATTTTGGGGAGCTGGTTCTACCACGTGGAAACTGGTGCTGGCAAGTGCCATTTTGGAATCCTCCCTCTAGCCTATTAGCCTCAGGACTCTGCCCTGCCCCCACCCACCAGCAGGCTGGCTTCCTTAGGACCCCTTAAACCCCCAGATGCCCTGTATTGCCAGTACTAGATCCAGGATCAATCTCACCCACTATCTCAGGGACCCCTGGGAACTGCAGCCAGTGACCTCAGGTCCTGGTTCCACCTACCAGTGGGCCAACAGCAGCTCCAGGACCCTTGCGGCCCTGCAGCTAGAGATGTCAGAACCCAGCCCTGCCCACCAGAGGTCAACACCAGCTCCAGGACCAATGCAGCCCTGCAACCTACAGTGTCAGGACCCAGCCCATCCACCTGCAGGCTGGCGCCAGCCTTGAGACCCATGGGCCCCAGGACCACCCATTAGTGGGCCAACACCAACACCTGGACCCCTAGAGTCCTGCAGCCAGAGACCCCAGGACTAGCTGCACCCACCAGTGAGCCAGTACTAGCCCTGGGATTCCCTGGGCCCCAGCCCTGCCCACCAGCAGGCTGACAACTAGACAGCTTAGGCCCCTCAGCCAGCTGCTCTAGGATCTAGCCCCACTCACCAGCAGGCCAGCACCACCTTTGGGACACCCCAGAACCTGCAGCCAGTAAAGTCAGGAACTGGCCCTGCCCCCAGCAAGCTGACACTAGATCAGGCACTGCAAGCCCCACAGTCAGCCACCCTGGGACCTGGCTCTGCCCACTAGAGGGCCAGCACTAGCCCTGGGATCCCCAGGAGCTCTACACCCAGCAGCCTTAGGACCCTGCCCTGTCCACCAGCAGCTGGCAGCCTCCACATAAGGCAGGGCCTGGAAATCAACTGAACTGGGGGCCATCCAGGCCTACCAGACTGCCCACAATAGTCAGTCTGCTACAACAGAAGGGCTCACTCAACCCACACTGGGGGCACCCCTAGGGCATATAGCTCTAGTGACCAGAGGGCATTCTCCTACAAAAGACCACTTCTCCAAGATTGGGAAACATAACCAACCTACCATAAACACAGAAATAAAAACAATGAGTTAGGCAAAATGAGGCTACAGAAAAATATGTTCCAAACAAAGGAACAAGATAAGACCCCAGAAGAGCTAAGTGAAGTGGAGATAGGCAATCTACCTGATAAAGAGTTCAAGGTAATGATCATAAAGATGCTCTAAGATCTTGGTAGAAGAATGGATGAACACAGTAAGAACTTTAACAAGAGTTAGAAAATATAAAAAAGAATGAAACAGAGCTGAAGAATAAAATAACTGAAATAAAAAATACAATAGAAGGAATCAACATTAGGTAATACAGAAGAACAAATCAGCAAGCTGGAAGACAGAATGATGGAAATCACTCAAGCTGAACAGAAAAAAGAAAACAATTTTTAAAAATGAGCATAGTTTAAGATACCTGTAGGACAACATCAAGTGTACTAACATTTGCATTATAAAGGACTCAGAAGAAGAAGAAGAGAGAGAAAGTGGCAGAGAACATATTTGAAAACATAATAGCTGAAAACTTCCCTAACCTGGGAAAGGAAACAGACATCCAGGTCCAGGAATCACAGTGGCCCAAGCAGGATCAACCAAAGAGGAAGATGCCAGGGCACACTGTAATTTAAATGGCAAAAATTAAAGATAAAGAGAGAATCTTAAAAGCAGTAAGGGAAAAGCAACAAGTTACATATAAGAAACTCCCATAAGGCCATCAGCTGACTTTTTAGCAGAAACCCTGCAGCAGGCCGGAAGGGAATGGCATAATATGTTTAAAGTGATGAAAGGGAAAAACCTACAACCAAACTACTATACCCAGCAAGGCTTTCATTCAGATTTGAAGGAAAAATCAAAAGTTTTATAGACAAGCAAAAGCTAAAAGAGTTCAGCAACACCAAACCAGCTGTACAAGAATGTTAAAGGGACTTCTTTAAGACAAAAAAAAGGTCACAACTAGAATTATGAAAATTATGAAAGGAAAAATCTCATTGGTAAAGGTAATTATACAGTAAAGGTAGTAACATGACCACTTATAAAGCCAGTAGAAAGTTTAAAAGATAAAAGTACTAAAATCATCTATATCTACAATAAGCAGTTAAGGGTATGTAAAACAAAAAGATGTAAAATATGGTGTCAAAAACAGTAAATGTGGGTGGGGGTGGTGAGTAAAAATGCAGGGTTGTCAAAATATGTTTGAACTTAAGAGATCAGCAACCTAAAATAATCATATATATTTTTTTTATATATGCATATAAAATTATCATATATATTACTATATATAAACCTCATGGTAATTACAAACCAAAAATCTATAATAGATACACACATACAAAAGAGAAAGAAATCCAAACATAACACTAAAGTTAGTCATTAAATCACAAGGGAAGAGAAGAAAGGAACAGAAAAGAACTACGAAAATAATTCTCAATTAACAAAATAGCAATAAGTACCTATATATCAATAATTACTTTAAATGTAAATGAACTAAATGCTCCAATCAAAAGACAGAGAGTGGCTGAATGGATACAAAAACAAGAACCATATATACATTGCCTACAAGAGACTCACTTCACACCTACAGATGCACACAGACTAAAAGTAGGGAGATGGAAAAAGGTATTCCATGCAAATGGACAAAAAAGGAAAGCCAGAGTAGTAATAAGTATATCAGACAAAATAGACTTTAAAACAAAGACTGTAGCAAGAGACAAAGAAAGACATTGCATAATGATCAAGGGATCAATCCAAGAAGAAGATATAACGATGGTAAATATATATGCACCCAACATAGGAGCACCTAAATATATAAAGCAGATATTAACAGACACAAAGGGAGAAATTGACAGTAACACAATAATAGTAAGGGACTTTAACACCCCACTTACATCAATAGATAGATCATCCAGGGAGAAAATAATAAGTAAACACTAGCCTTAAGTGACACATTAGATCAGATGTACTTATGTATATGTAGAGAGCATTCCATCCAAAAGCAGCAGAATACACATTCTTTCAAGTGCACATGGAACATTCTCCAGGATAGATCACATGCTAGGCCACAAAACAAAAACCAATAAATTTAAGAAAACTGAAATTATATCAAGCATCTTTTCCAACCACAAGGCTCTGAGACTAGAAATCAACTACAAGAAAAAAAAACACAAAAACCATAAACACATGGAAGCTAAACAATACACTACTAAACAACCAATGAATCACTGAAGAAACCAAAAAAGAAAATTTTAAAACTAACCTGAAGGGGATTCCCTGGTGGTGCAGTGGTTGGGAGTCCACCTGCCAATGCAGGGGACGTGGGTTCGTGCCCCGGTCCGGGAAGATCCCACATGCTGCAGAGAGTCTGGGCCCGTGAGCCATGGCCACTGAGCCGGCGCATCCGGAGCCTGTGCTCTGCAATGGGAGAGGCCACGACAGTGAGAGGCCCGCATACTGCAAAACAAAACAAAACAAAACAAAACAAAACATGAAAACAAAAACACAATGATCCAAAATCTACGGGACACAGCAAAATCAGTTCTCAAAGGGAAGTTTACAGTGATACAAGCCTACCTCAGGAAACAGGAAAAAAAACTCAAATAAACAACCTAACCTTTCACCTAAAGGAATTAGAAAGAGAAGAACAAACAAAACCCGAACTTAGTAGAAGGAAAAAGAAATCATAAAGATCAGAGCAAAACTAAATGAAATAGAGGCTAAAAAAAATGGAAAAGATCAATGAAACTAGGCTGTTTTTTTGAAATGATAAAGTCAATAAACCTTTAGCCAGGTTCATTAAGAAAAAAAGAGAGAACACTCAAATCAATAAAATCAGAAATGAAGAAGTTACAACCAACACCACAGAATTATAAACAATCATAAGGGATTACTATGAACAATTATATGCCTATAAAAAGGACAACCCTAGAAGAAATGGACAAATTCATAGAAATATACAATCTCCCAAAACAGACTCAGGAAGAAATAGGAAATATGACCAGACTAATTATCAGTAATGCAATTTAGTCAGTAATTTAAAAAACTCCCAACAAACAAAAGTCCAGGACCAGATGGCCTCACAGGTGAATTCTTCCAAATATTTAGAAAAGAGTTAACACCCATCCCTTTCAAAATATTCCCAAAAACTGCATAGGAAGGAATGCTTCCAAACTCATTCTACAAAGCCAGCATCACCCTGATACCAAAATCAGACAAAGATAAAACAAAAAATGAAAATTACAGGTCAATTACAGGCCAATATCACTGATGAACATAGATGCAAAAATCCTCAACCATACAGTAAAAGTATCATACACCATAATCAAGCTGGATTGATTATCATACACCATAATCAAGCTGGATTTACCCTAGGTATGCAAGGATGTTTCATATCTACAAATCAACTAATGTAATATACCACCTTAACAAATTGAAGCATAAAAATCATATAACCATCTCAATAGATGCAGAAAAGGCTTCTGACAAAATTCAACATTCATTTATGATAAAATTTCTCAACAAAGTGGGTATAGAGGGAACATAACTCAATGTAATAAAATCCGTATACGACAAACCTACAGCTAACATCATACTCATTGGTGAAAAGCTGAAAAGTATTTCCTCTATGATCAGGAACAAGATAAAGATGCTTCCCCTGCATCATCAGGTGGACCCTCAACCACTGCACCACCAGGGAAGCCCTCTCCATTATTATTAGACTTGATATTGGAAGTCTAGCCACAGCAATCAGACAAGAAAATGAAATAAAAGGAATACAAATTGAAAAGGAAAAATAAAACTGACACTATTTGCAGATGACATGATAGTATATACAGAAAAATCCTAAAGAGACCACCAAAAAAACTACTAGAACACACTAATGAATTTGGTAAAGTTGCAGGATACAAAACTAATATACAGAAATCTGTTGCATTTCTATACAGTAACAATAAACTATCACAAAGAGAAATGAAGAAAGCAATCCCATTTACAACTGCATCAAAAAGAATAAAATACCTAAGAATAAATCTATCTAAGGAGGTAAAAGACCTGCACTCAGAAAACTGTAAGATACTGAAGAAAGAAACTGAAGACAACATAGATGGAAAATATATCATGCTCATGGATTGAAAGAATTAATATTGTTAAAATGACCATACTACCCAAAGCAACCTACAGATTCAGTGCAATCCTTATCAAAATAACAGTGGCAGTTTTCATAGAACTAAAACAAATAATTCTAAAATTTGTATGGAAACACTAAAGACCTCAAATAGTCAAAATAATCTTAATTAAGCTGGAGGTATCATGTGCCCTGATTTCAAATTACACTACAAAGCTACAGTAATCAAAGCAGTACGGTAATGGCACAAAAACAGACACTTAGATCAATGGAACAGAATAGAGAGCCCAGAACTGAACCTATCCTTGTATGGTCAATTAATACAATGAAAGAGGCAAAAATATACAATGGAGGGACTTCCCTGGTAGTCTGGCAATTAAGACTCCACGCTTCCACTGCAGGAGGTGTGGGTTTGATCCCCGGTCAGGGAACTAAGATCCCACATGCTACGTGGTGTGGCCAAAAAGTAAAAAAAAAAAGAGTATACAGTGGAGAAAAAGACAGTCTATTCAATAAATGGTGTCGGGAAAACTGGATAGCTACAGGCAGAAGAATCAGCTGGCCTACTCTCTCACAGCATGCACAAAAATAAATTAAAAATGGATTGAAAACTTAAATGTAAGACCTGAAGTGATGAAAGTTCTGGTAGAAAACACAGGCAATAATCTCTTTGCCATCAGTATTAGTAATTGTTTTTTGGTTGTGTCTCCTCAGAAGTGAATCGAAAGCAAAAATAAACAAATAAAACTACATCCAACTAAAAAGCTTCAGTATAGTGAAGGCCACTTACTGAATAAGAGACAATATTTGCAAGTGTTATATACTATAAGTGGTTAATATCCAAAAATACACAAAGAACTCATACAATTCAACATCAAAAAAACAAACAACCCAATTAAAAAATGGGCAGAGGACCTATATAGACATTTTTCTAAAGAAGACACACAGATGGCCAACAGGCATATGAAAAGATGCTCAACATCACTAATCATCAGGGAAATGCAAATCAAAACCACAATGAGATATTCCTCACACTTGTCAAAATGGCTATTATCAAAATACAACAAATAACAAGCATTGGTAAAGATCTGGAGAAAAGAGAACTCTCATGCACTGTTGGTGGGAATGGAAATTAGTGCAGCCACTATGGAAAACAGTATGGAGGTTTCTCAAAAAATTAAAAATAGAACCACCATATGATCCAGCAACTCTACTCCTGGGTAATTTATCCCAAGAAGACAAAAACATCAATTTGTAAAGATATATGCACCCCTATGTTCATTGAAGCACTATCTACAATAGCCAAGATATGGAAGCAACCTAAATACCCAACAATAGATGAATGGATAAAGAAGATGTGGTATATATATACAATGGAATATTACTCAGGCATTAAAAAAGAATGGAATCTTGCCATCTAGAACAACATGGATGAACCTAGAGGGTATTATGCTAAGTGAAATATGTCAGGCAGAGAAAGACAAATACTGTATGATTTTACTTAGACGTGGACTCCAGAAACAAAACAAGTGAATAAACATAAAACAGAAACAGAGTCACAGATTCAGCGAACAAACAGGTGGTTATCAGACGGGAGGGAGTTGGGGGGAGGACAGAAAGAGGTAAGAGAGATTAAGAGGTACAAACTTCCAGTTGCAAAATAAATATCATGCATATGAAATGTACAGAGAGGGGAATATTGTCAATACTTATGTAATATCTTTGTGTAGTGACAGATGGCATCTAGACTTACCATAGTGATCATTTTGTAACTTGTAGAAATAGTGGATCAGTATGTTGTATGACAGGAAATAACATAATGTTGTAGGTCAATTATACTTCAAAAACCAACCAACCAACCAACTCATAGAAAAAGAGATCAGATTTGTGGTTCCCAGAGGTGGGGGGTAGAGACAGCGGGGATTGGATGAAGGCAGTCGAAAGGTACAAACTTCCAGTTATAAGATAAACAAGTATTAGGGATATAATGTACAACATAATAAATATAATTAACTCTGCTATATGTTATATATGAAAGTTAAGAGAATATATCCTAAGAGTTCTCATCACAAGAAGAAAATATTTTTTTCTATTTCTTTAATTTTGTATCAATATGAGATGTTGGATGTTCACTAAACTTACTAGTGTAATCATTTCATGATGCATATAAGTCAAATCATTATGCTACACACCTTAAACTTAAAGAGTGCTATATGTCAATTACATCTCAATAAAATTGGGGAAAAAAACCCTGCAATAAAATAGGTTAAAAAAAAAAGAAGAGGGCTTCCCTGGTGGCGCAGTGGTTGAGAGTCCGCCTGCCGATGCAGGGGACACGGGTTCGTGCCCCGGTCTGGGAAGATCCCACATGCCGCGGAGTGGCTAGGCCCATGAGCCATGGCTGCTGAGCCTGCGTGTCCAGAGCCTGTGCGCCGCAACGGGAGAGGCCACAACAGTGAGAGGCCCACATACCACAAAAAAAAAAAAGAAGAGAAGAAACAGAATTTAAAGGAAGGTAAACCATAGAAGGTTGGTGGTATCTTAGAAGTAGAATTTTAGATTTGGAAGTGACCTCAACCATTATCAAGTTATAAATGAGGTAACGGGCTCACTGAGATTCAGTGACTTGCCCAAGGTTTCAGAGACAGTGGAAGTTTAAGGAATACACCAAAGTAGCCTCAAGTCTAATCTTTCCTTGACACTAGCCCAGTGCTGATAACCACTCCATAGTAATCTCAGTGGTTTGTAGCAGCATCAGAGTCTTTTCTAAAGCGATCTAATTACGGGCTGATATAGATAAGAGGTTTGCCATCTTTTTCTGTAAGGGCCAGATAGTAAATATTTTAGGCCTTATGGACAACAACCAGTCTTTGTCTCATTTTTATTTTTTTATTGTAACCATTTACAGAAGTAAAAATCATTATTAGCTCAAGCCCCAGTTAAAGGCTTAAGGCTAAATTTGGCCCCTGGGCCAGTAGTTTGCCAATCTTTGTTACAGGTCAGAGAGTGTTGGTCAGCACACTTTTCATTGACCCAGAGCAAAACAAAAAAATAAGGTAATGTAGTGAGCTAAATTCATTCAGTTTAAAGAAATGCCCTCTGTTCTGAATTCATGTCCTTCCTCAATTTTGGGAGAGAGAAAAGCATTAAAATGTTTATGGAATAATGGAATAATGATGATATAGTTTTTGTTTGTTTTTTATGATCTCAGTTAAAAAGAAAAAAATTAGTTACCTAAGTCCCCATAATTAATAATTATATATATTATTGATACCTGAAACCCCAAAGTCTAAAAGAGTACTTGTGGATATTCCCTGCTCCTAAATAAAGCATTTTAGGCTCTTAGAGTATATCCAAGTGGCATATACAACTGAATACACATAACTTAATCTTAAGAAACCCCAATTGAAGTCTGGCAATTACTTCAAAGATATCTGAAAAGATCTTATGTTCCCTTTATTTGGATGACAGAATGTTACTTTGCCCAGTGAGTTATGAGTTCAGTACAGTTGCATTTCTGGTTCTTACATAATGGAAATAGCCTTTCTCAAGACCTATCTCTACTGGTATAGTGTCACATATGACGAGAGACCATATTTTGCCCATATTTTTGTCTTCCCACAGCATCAAGCACAGTCATGAGAACTATATTTTTTCTGATTGAATAAATAAGCAAAATAAAATGATCAGAAGTTCAGAAGGACGCTGGCAGGATTATGGCCCTTAGCAGATACGAATTTAGAGAAATTTGGGGAATAGTTCGGGCTGAAATACGTGTGTATTCCAGGTGGACTAACAATTTGGCATCTTTCCAAAGCAATATCCAAAAAAGTATATGTTCAACACTTATCTAGAGGTAAGGCTAAGTGTTTAATGGCAGAAGAGTGCATTAGCTATTGATTGCTACATAACACATTATTCAGCAGATTAAAACAACAATGTTTATTGTCTGAAATTTTCTTTGGGTCAGGAATTGAGGAGAGGCTTAACTAGGTGGTTCTGGCTCAGGGTCTCTCATGACTTTGTAGTTAAGCTGTCAGTTGGGGCAGTCATCAGATAAAGGTTTGACTGGGTTGGAGGATCTATTTCCAAGATGGCTCACTCAAAAGAGGACTCGGTTCCTCGCCATGTGGGCCGCTCCATAACGTTATTTGAATGTCCTCTTGACATGGCAGCTAGCTTCCTCCAGAGCAAGTGATCCAAGAGAAAGTGCAAGAAGGAAGTCACAATGTCTTTTGTTACCTAGTCTCAGAAGTCACACATTGTCACTTATACCATAGCCTATTCATAAGAAGCAAGTCACAAAGTCCAGCCAACACTCAAGGAGACGGAAGAGGGAAGATGGTAAGTACCACCTCTTCAAAGGAGGAGCATCAAAGAATTTGTATATATATCTTCAAATCACCAAAAATAACAATGAACAAGTACACTGCCTCTCCTCTATTGTTCTGAACAATTCAATTATAATCTCAAACTTGCATACCCTATCATCACTGTTAAAGATGGTTTAGTGTTCTCAGCATGCCCTATGGGAAGGAGGATCCACCCATTAGCCCCAAGTAGTTTACCCAAATATTTCTTTTAACCCATGAATATCAAACACCATTTACACATTTTTCTCCATGTAATAATATTTTCAGTGATATTTTAGTCTCACAATGAGGTTTATAGATGTCCTAAGTTAATGTCCCAAAGAACTGCCTTGCTGAACTTTAGCTCTGCCTGAAGGTAAAGAACTGTGGAAAATATTGGACTGAGTTTCTTAGAGGAACATTTCCTACAAAGGATGATTTTTTTGAAATGTACAGTATTCACAACTTCTCACTTAAGAATTTTGGTGCATTATACCTAGTCCTGCAAATGTATATCAGAAAATTCTCTATATTATCGTTAGCCTATACAGCTTAAAAAAACAAGGAAATGTATTGTTTCTTGCACCTAAAAGAGAAGGAACAAAAGTTCTGAAAAATTCTAATTCTTAGATTTCTTTAGGACTTTCTTAACCAATTATTGGAAGTAGCTTAGGACATTGTTCTGAGCATAGAGCATTTTACCCAAACTCTAACCAAATGAAACACCAGATTTCATACTTATATCTGTTCAGGAAGGTGAAACCTTTCACATAGTCATAACATAAAAAGCTCAAGGTTTTCTCTTTGTAGTTAGATTCTTTATAGCATTTCTAGAGACTCTGACATTTCAAAGGCCCATACCTTGAAAGCTATCTATACAGGGAGTAACACAGACACTTGAGAAGAATGGTCAGAAGAGATGGTGCCTGCCCACCAGCATTTACTTTTAAAATTATTGATGTTTGCTGTTGGTAGGAACGTAAATTGGTGCAGCCACTATGGAAAACAGTATGGAGTTTCCTCAAAAAAATAAAAATAGAGTTGGCATATAATCCAGTAATGCCACTCCTGCACATATATCCAGAGAAAAATATAATTTGAAAAGACACATGCACCCCAATGTTCACTGCAGCACTATTTACAATAGCCAAAACGTGGAAGCAACCTAAATGTCCATTAACAGATGAATGGATAAAGGAGATATAATAACTGCTGTACAGCAGAAATTAACACAACATTGTAAATCAACTGTACTTCAATAAAATAAATTTTAAAACTTATTGATGTTTATTATTGTCATTAGAAACTTATCACTAAGCTTCTATATGGAATTATGTCTCATGAGATTCTAACATTTTCACTCTGACATTCATTCCTTAGCAGAGACACCAGCCCTGAGAGCAGACAAAGCTGTGTGTGACCTATGAATTTCAAACATACAAGGAAAAAGAGTTTCTGATTTAATTCTGAAAAAAATAATCAATTTGGTCATCAGATTTATTGCCTGCAATAAATTTACAAATTTTTGCTTTTAAAAATAGCAATGGTATATCTTTCTGGCAGAATTGGTATAGTGTAAACCAGAAAAGTATCATCTTTTCATAATATATTGTTGAGTAATATAAAACTAGAATAAACTAAAGGTTGAAAAATTTGGTTCTTTGCTTAAGTAACTTTGGGTAGTGAGTTAAATAATTTGCCAGCATTTACCATCTGCTCTAAACCCATCTCTTTATTTTCCTGTATGTTTAAAATTATTTTTCTGGGTACTTTTTATTTTAAATAAATTTATTTATTCATTTATTTTTGGCTGTGTTGGGTCTTTGTTGCTGTGCGAGGGCTTTCTCTAGTTGTGGCAAGTGGGGTCACTCCTCGTTGCAGTGCGTGGGCTTCTCATTGCGGCGGCTTCTCTTGTTGTGGAGCACAGGCTCTAGACGTGCGGGCTTCAGTAGTTGTGGCATGTGGGCTCAGTAGTTGTGGCGCATGGGCTCAGTTGCTCTATGGCATGTGGGATCTTCCTGGACCAGGGATTGAACCTGTGTCCCCTGCATTGGCAGGCAGACTCCCAACCACTGTGCCACCAGGGAAGTCCCCTGGGTACTTTTTAATAGCTCTTAATAGGGGCTTCCCTGGTGGCGCAGTGGTTGAGAATCTGCCTGCCAGTGCAGGGGACGTGGGTTTGAGCCCTGGTCTGGGAAGATCCCACATGCCGCAGAGCA
>NW_020173955.1:1162332-1278455 GCF_003031525.2 Neophocaena asiaeorientalis asiaeorientalis | reverse complement strand
ATGGCATGTGGGATCTTCCTGGACCAGGGATTGAACCTGTGTCCCCTGCATTGGCAGGCAGACTCCCAACCACTGTGCCACCAGGGAAGTCCCCTGGGTACTTTTTAATAGCTCTTAATAGGGGCTTCCCTGGTGGCGCAGTGGTTGAGAATCTGCCTGCCAGTGCAGGGGACGTGGGTTTGAGCCCTGGTCTGGGAAGATCCCACATGCCGCAGAGCAACTGGGCCCGTGAGCCACAACTACTGAGCCTGCGCGTCTGGAGCCTGTGCTCCGCAACAAGAGAGGCCGCGACAGTGAGAGGCTCGCGCACTGCAATGAAGAGTGTCCCCCATTTGCTGCAACGGGAGAAAGCCCACGCACAGAAATGAAGACCCAACACAGCCAAGAATAAATATAAATAAATAAATAAATAAATAAAATTTAAAAAAAAATAGCTCTTAATATAGAAATTGTTTTTCAAACATTACACTTGTTTTATTATGTTTCATTATTTTTACAATACAGATAATACCTTAGTTCATTCAGGCTGCTACAACAAAATACCACAGGCTGAGGTTATAAACAACAGAAATTTATTTCTCATTGTTCTGGAGGCTGAGAAGTCCAAGATCAAGGCACTGGCAGATTCAGTGTCTAATGAGATTCTGCTTCCTGGTTCATAGATGGCCATGTTTTCCCTGTGTCCTTCCTTACAAGGCAGAAGTGGGGAGGAAGCTCTCTGGGTTTTTTTTTACAAGGGCATTAATCCCGTTCACAAAGTCTCCACCTTCATGACATAATCACCTGTGTCAAAGGTCCCAATCTCCAAATACCATCATATTGTGGATTAGGTTTCAACACATGAATTTTGATGGGACACAAACAGTCAGTCTACAGAAGACAATGAGGGAAAAAGTGAGTTATTTCCTAGTAGCTCACCTATTTAATATGACTGAGGAGGTTTACAGCTCAGGCTTGAGTTCTCCCTCAGTTTCACTCACCACATACTAAATTCAGTATGTACAGGTAAGGAATTTTTAGACAGACTTTGGGAATTTAAATTATTGAACACAAAACCACATAATTTCAGTATTTAGCTTTAGATATGTACTTATCATTACGGACAATTAAGCACCATGCTTTTATATTTAATTTCACATTGTTCTTTTAATCTCTTATTTTCATATCTCTTCTATCACCAGAAAACTACATGTGACAGAATGAGAAAAATTGCCACTGAAATGAAATAACTGCCTTCAGAAACAGATTTATCCTAGATGATACTGCACTTAGAAATGCAATTGTGACTGACTATAAAATTTTATATGGCTCAATCCTCCCTTTCATACCCAGAGGGTTGGTACCATGTCTTTCCAAGCACACTAAGGAGAAGCAACTTTCTCAATTCTTATTCCAGGGTTTTGGAGGCATAGAAATGTCCTGGAGAACAAGCCAGGTACTCATATCACAACTTCATGGATGTGCCCTTATCCTTCTAACTGCAAGGTAGCCAGACCCCACCTTTGGAAAATAATATTGGCAGAATTCTTGAGGGTCATGGTGGAATAGTTCTCTTCTAACCCCTTCTTCTTCAGGCCTATCTCCTTGTCATATGTGACAACAGCACATGTAGAGTCCATGCCAGGGTATCTCTGGCTGGAAATAGGAGCAAAAGGAAAGCTAGCCAAGTCATATCAAATTTATGTGGCTTCATTCTCCTTTATAGAAAGGAAAGTGTCAAGGCCAACAACTTAGATCAAGAAGTAGATATACCTTTGACAATTTCGTTTTCTGTTGGGAACCCATACATTCAATGAGTACACCCCCCTAATCCCATTTAGGATCACTGAATTTCAGAACTGGAAGGGTATTAGTGACTACAGTTGGAGTTAGGCAGTTAGAGGTCAAAATGTCACCTTTATTATTGATAAGGTTGTTTGGAGAATGAGGGTTAGGACTGAGGGGCCAAATGACCTCGCTAATATCCCCTGACATATCCTGCCTTACCCCACCCTCATTCCTGCCCCCAAACCAAACCTTGAACGGAACCTGAGACTGCCTCATTCTGGTCCAGGGCTGAAAGTTTATGTGCTTATGTTCTTTTTAATAGATTAACTCCACTCAATTATAATCTGTGGATTCATGGATGTCAGCCACTAACAAGGTGGGGTAAGAGGCCAGAGTGTTACTCTGGGGAAGTCCCTCCACATGGAAACAGAAGGAGTGGGGGAAAACCTACCACTTTCCAGCATTTGTGAGGGGCAAACAGGAAGACTGTTAAATAAAAATCTTCCATTTCATTTCAAAATAACTTGAGAACAGTCTAATAAGAATATACTGTAAATTATTAATACAAACTCTAGTTTACTCTTAATAATCTATAAAAGACTTTTACTAACCTCTGTTAAACATATTAGCAAAAAAAATTAATAAAGTTTAAACCACCATATTTTTCCTCTTCTCAAAGTTTTATCATAACAATTTGCCTTACATGTCAAATTGTGAATAATTCAACAACAAACTTATTTTGAAGAAAGTAATACTGGAAATAGAACTGCTCTCTCTATATATATATTTTTAAATTTTTTGGCTGCGTTGGGTCTTCATTGCTGCATGTGGGCTTTCTCTAGTTGCTGCAAGTGGGGGCTACTCTTCGTTGCGGTGAGCGGGCTTCTCATTGCGGTGGCTTCTCTTGTTGTGGAGCATGGGCTCCAGGCGTGGGCTCAGTAGTTGTGGCTCGCGGGCTCTAGAGCACAGGCTCAGTAATTGTGGCACACGGGCTTAGATGATCCGCAGCATGTGGGATCTTCCCGGACCAGGGCTTGAACCCGTGTCCCCTGCATCGGCAGGTGGATTCTTAACCACTGTGCCAGCAGGGAAGTCCCAGAACTGCTCTATATTCAAGAACTTTACAACTAAGATGAGTTTTGCTTGCAATTCAATTCTAAATGATAGGACTTTCAAAATAAAATCTCAGGAAATGATATTACTCTGGACTGATGAAGTTCACAATTAGCATGTGGAAGCCATCAGTTAGAAAGCAACCAAATCAACTAAGGCAGTAACAGATCCATATGACAGGTGTTCAGTGTCCTTGTTGAATTATTACAAAGTGTGTCTATATAAAATCTGAAGAAATTAGGCTTTTAGTTCTGAATGTTAAGACCTTTAATTCATTCAGGGTTCATCATTTCAATAAAATACCTCAGGTCACAAGGCTGCAAGCTTACATGTTATAATCTTTAATAGAAATGTTATTTAGAACAGGAATTTACAGAAATGAAACTGGCACAATACTGAAAAATCATCCAAGTTGCTCAAATCATGAAAAATAGAATATTTTACTTAAGGTTTTAAAATTTTAATTCCTTCATAAGAAATATTTTTTTCTTTAAATGAAAAAATTTCATGTATAGTATACCTTATTTACACTGTAGCCAGACTCCAAACCACTCTACAACAATGGGCTAATCAATCTAGTAAAAAGATAAAGTAATTTTTAAAAAAAGCAATATATAAAATAGAACCAAAATACCATGGAAAACTGCAGATACAAGGTTGGTTTACACTTCATTGAGCATTTTAATTAGAGGTTCTATACTTCTTTGATCTGTCCTTTTCTATTCTCTTCTGGATGACCTCATCTACTTTCATGATTTCAAATACCATTTTATATGTTAATTACCTTCACGCATGTACTCCAGCTATCACTTCTCTCCTGCTGTGTTGACCTGTATTTCTTTTGCCATAGGACAACCTCCTCAAGACGTTTACAGTTTCATAAAAAAAAAAAAAAAAAAGGGCATGTAAAAAAAAATTATGGAAGTGTCATAAACATTAATAATATCACTTTGGGGCTTCCCTGGTGGCGCAGTGGTTGAGAGTCCGCCTGTCGATGCGGGGGACACAGGTTCGTGCCCCGCTCCGGGAGGATCCCACATGCTGCAGAGTGGCTGGGCCCGTGGGCCATGGCTGCTGAGCCTGCGTGTCTGGAGCCTGCGCTCCGCAGCGGGAGAGGTCACAACAGTGAGAGGCCCACGTACCACAAAAAAAAAAAAAAAATAATAATAATATCAGTTTGTACAAGGTACTGTGAGTACAAAAGAAAGACAGGAAAAGCTTCATAGAGGAAATAACATTGGAGTAGATATTTAGGGGAAGGGGCAACAGAAGAGGAGGAAGTGTCATCATAGGGAGAAACAACAATGTGAGTCAAGCTCCTGAGTAATGAATCAGCCTATAAGCTAGTTCCCTAAAACATGGGCACTGGAATACAAGTGGGAAATGGCCAGAAACCATACAAGAGCCAAATAAGGGAGGGCCTGACTTGTCATACTTGGAAATTTAAATGTACCCCATATTTCTTATGCCTATTGTGCAGAAATAGAGAACCATTAAAGGGCTTTTTAAGCAAAGGAGAAATAGAATCATAATTAGATATAACAGGAAAAAAAAACATTTTCTATTTTAATTCCTACTGCCTTCTAAATAGCCTGAGTTGAATTTGTTCTGCTGAGTCCCTGAAGAGATTTGGCTGTACACATCTGTGAGTAGAAAGCTAGAAAATCTGAACTGCTGTGCCTTCCAGAGGGAGAAGGAATTCCCGACCATAGGGAAATGGGCAGAGGTGAGATAAGCTAGCAAAATAGCCAAAGGCAGTGTCCCTATAATTTCCATAAAATACTAACTCACAAACACTTTCAGTGGTTGGTTTTTTGTTTGTTTTGGTAGAAAATAAGCTTCAAGGTCATTCCCAGAGACGGTGCCCAGTAAGCAGATAGCAAAGATAGAGAAGACTGAAAATGTTGTTACAGACAGACTTAAGGTGGCTCCCCATGATCTTTACCTCTTGGTGTTCACATCTCTGGTGTTCATGGCCCTGTGAGTGTGAGCAGGACCTGTAACTTGCTTATAATAAATATAATATAGCAAAGACTGTCACTCCCATGATCACACTGTTCTGTCTTGCTAGCAATGCCTCACTCTAGAGACTCTCCTTGCTGGTTTGATGAAGTAAGTAGCCATGATGGGGAAAGTCCACATGGCAAGGAACTGTGGGTGGTCTCTAGGAGCTGAGGACAGGCTTCAGCCAACAGCCAGAACAAAGTAGGACTTTGAGTTGTTTAACTACAAACAAATGCATTCTGCCCACAACTTGAGCACATTTGAAAGTAGATACTTCCCCAGTCAAGCCTTCAGTTGAGAACACAGCCCTGCCAACACTCTGTAGTCTTGTAAGACCCTAAGTAGAGACCCAGCTAAACTGTGCCAAACTTCTGATACAGTGAAACAACAAATGTGTATTGTCTTAAGCATCTAAAATTTGTGGTAATTTGTTATACAATAGAAAACTAATACAAATGTAACAAACCCCCTCCTCAGTCTCCCCCTTCACCAAAATGACAGCTATTTCCTAATCTGTGGCTTTAATATGAACTCTGGGTTATATAAAGTTTGGAAAAATCATTTCTAAAGTAGTTGAAAAGATGAATTAGAAGGGTGGAAAGGAAGATTAAGGTAGGAGATAATGGCAATAGCCCAGGTGAGAAATGGTGAGAGTCTGAATCAAGTCAGAAAATATAGGAATAAGAGCAGGTTTCAGGAGGAATATAATGAGACCATTTGGGACACAATAGTTCAAGGTGTCTGTAGAACCTCTAAGTGAAGACAGTAAGCTTTGGTACTAACTGTGAGAAATGCTAGTTTTGATCTGGCAAAGGTCACTTTGTCCTGGACATACCATCACAACCTGACAGTAACCTGCCTTTTCAGCCCTCACCATGTATTCTATGCTTCATGGAGCTATCTGATGCTCCCCAAATAGAACACACATATTCACATTTCCATGTCTTTGCTCATGTTGTTCCCTCTGAATGAAATGCATTTCCCAGTTGTGCATATTTATGAAAATCCAATTCACTTCTTAAAATCCAATTAAAATATCAATATGCTTTGTTAGTATGTAAGCTTCCTCAAGGACAGAACTTTTTGTTTTGTTCACAGATATATCTCAAAACTCCAAAATAATGTCTAGCAGGTAGTAGGCACTCAATAAATACTTCCTGAGTAAATGGATGAAAGTCTTGGAATTAGCCATTCCTAATTCTCTACCCAGTCACAGAGCAAGTACTAGTGTATTCCGCATGCTTAACAAATGTTTGCTGATAAACAGTACAACCTCTCCTAATGTTTCTGAACAAATGAGGAAAAGAAAATGTAAATTTAGTAGGAGAGATAATGGGTGTGTAGCTGAACTTTAGTTCTGTTGAACATTGTGGATCACTTGTTAATTCATTACCGAACATACTATATGCAAGATGTGACTGCTACCGAAAAGTCATTCCTAACCCCTTCTCCCTTGCCTCCCTCTCATTACAGAGGTGAGGCAGACAGTCATTTCCTGAGCCCCCTTTACAGCTAGAGATAGTCTTGTGACACCATTATGGTCAATGAAATGCAAGGAGGAAACTATTGGATAGATGATTTGAGAAAGATATGTCTTTTCTAGTAAAAAAAAAGAGGCAAGTAGAAAGTTCTAGTAGTGTCCCCTGCTTCCTGCCTTTGAAAATGGTTCTGACGCTTGGAGCTTTTGCATCCATCTTGTGACTATGAAGAGAAGGCAAAAGGAATCACAGAGTTACCAACCTGAACCCCCTACATTAAGCTGCTAAAAATGTCAGCAAGCACCTATTCTGGATTTCTTGTTATGTTAGACAAATAAGCCCCTCTTGCTTAAGATCTATTAGTCTGTTATTTGTAGTTGAAAATATTCCCAAACAAGTAGAGAAGGTTTAAAAGTCTGGATAATAATACAATCTGGTAAATAACGCTACATATGAAATGCCCTCAAAATGCCTAATTTAATTTTGAAATTGTGGTTTTGAAAGTAGCATCTATATATCTTTTAAAAATATGTATCATAAGTTACACCATCTCACGTTTGACTATGTTGTCATAGTCTTCACTGTCTCTTCTGTTAAACCTCATCCTGTGGATAACTGTGTCAAAATGAAGAAATCATGATTTCAACAGAGTATATTTGTTTCTCTGATTTCAGAGAAAGGCCTATTAAAATTAAAATTAAAGGGACAGAATAAAGTAGAAATGAAAAATTATGATTAGTGAAAATTCCAAGTTTATCCACCCAAAAGTTTCAAAGTAATTATACTCCAAAATAGTGGCACTGTATCTACACTTTTCAAAAAACTTAAGTAAGCTTTTTGATTTACACACATTGCAAAAGACTGGGGTGGTAATGACAGAGCACATTACATAAGTTTGTTCCTATCTTTAAAACTGCAAGCCATTTTACAGGACCATTTTTAAGTTGTCTAAAAAGTATAACGAGAACTCTATACTTTTCTCTGTTATGCTTGTCAAGTTTCATCAGGGCCTGAGTAGTGTTTTTTGTTTGTTTGTTTGTTTCTGAGCAGTGTTTTAAATTGCTCTTATAAATGAATACTGTAGCCAATCACCAGTTCCTAGTATTGTTGAATAAATGAAGCAAATAGTCAATAAGAAACTACCAGTGTAAGTAATAATCTGGGAGGCTTTCCAATAGATTAAAAAGGAATCATTTATTAAAACAATTTCTAAGAAATTTCATCAATAAGAACTGCTCTGTATTATTGGAATTACTCTACTATGAAGAGTAGAGTTATCAGCATCTTCCTTATTTTTTATTCACAAGCACTATTTAGTCAGGAAGCACTTATAAGGCTAAGAAAGCACTGAGATGGGCCTGGAGTTGGGGGATACACAGGTGAAGAAGACAGAGTTCCTCTCCTCTAAGACGCTTTCATTGTAGAGTAGAAGCCAGACACACGGGAGAAAGCCTCCAAACCACATCCCAGTAGTTCTATTAACGATGGACCTACCAGAATCTAAGGATAGAATATCCCAGATGGATGGCTTTGTTTGTTAAGGAACTGCATTTAAATCCATTCCAGTGGAATGGTCCATGTTAGTCAGGCCCATAATGAGATAAATGTATCAAATTTAGCCATGGTGATGGCTTTAAGCAAGGGAATGCAAAGTATCATAACAAAACAAAGAACTGACAGAATGGAGTCAAGCTGTGTTTTTGTTTTTGTTTTTTACTTTAACCAAGTATTCTGTTATTTTAAGGGGTTAACTTTAATCAGGTATTTCTGTTATTTTAAGGAGTTAAAGTCAATGTTTCCTGATTTGAAACTTGTTTGTTTCTTGATAGTATCTTGAGAAACAAAAATAAATATACTTATTAGAATTCCATATCTTGTCCCTTGGCAGTATTATGTTTTCACTTATACAACATATTTAGATCAGGTATATAGATGCTGATCAATTCTTACAAAAGTTCCTGCCAGAATTAAAAATGTCACTATGGGTAATTACCACTTAAAATTAATCACATCTTATATTAAGATAATTAGAATTGGAATTCAAAACTGTGAAGCTGAAAACATATCCACAAAAAGACTTGTATAGGAATATTCATAGCAGTTTTATTCATAATAGCCAAAAGAAAGAAAGAAACAAATAAAGAATTCAAGTGTCTATTATTAGGTAACTAGATAAAGAAAAATGTGACATTGTGTGGGTTGAATAGTGTCTCCCAAAAAGATATGTCCACCTGGAACCTGTGAATGTGACCTTATTTGGAAAAAAGGATATTTGCAGATATAATTAAGGATCTTGAGATGAGATCATCCTCAATTAGGGTAGGCACTAAGTCCAATGACACTGTCCGTATAAGAGACAGAAGAGAAGAAAGACACAGAGGAAAAGGCCATGTGAAGACAGGGGCAGAGGTTGGAGTTAGGCTGCCACAAGCCAAAGAACACCTGGGCCACCAGAAGCTGGAAGAAGCAAGGAAGGATTATCCCCTAGAGTCTTTAGAGAGAAGGAGCATGGTCCTGAAAACACCTTGATTTGGGGCTTGTGGCCTTCAGAGATGTGAGGAATAAATTTCCATTGCTTTTATATATATATAACAACAGAAATTTAGGGAATTCCCTGGCGGTCCAGTGATTAGGACTCTGTGCTTCCACTGCAGGGGGCACAGGTTCAATACCCTGTCAGGGAACTAAGATCCCACATGCCACACGGTGTGGCCAAAGGAAAAAAAAAAAAAAAGTCAAAACTATTAGCCAGATAGGGCTTTGCATTGACCTTAGAATAAAAACCAAAAATGTGTTGCTGCCTGCCTCCCAGCCTTTCTTCTTCCTCCCCTCCTACAACTTCTTGTAACAGGAGGTACATGATCAATGCTGACTTTTAGAAGAATCTTCTGGCAGCAGTTGGGGAAAACCTGGAAATAAGAATAGTTAAGGTCCACTGGGATAACTTAAATAATAAGGAATCATTTAATGAATGTTTGAAGTAGAGTGACAGTGGGAATGAAGAAATGATGGATTCCAGGATGAATAAAATATTATTCACCCAATGAAACACTATATAGCAATGAAAATAAACTATGGCTACATAAGACAACATGGTTGAATGTCCCAAACATGCTGTTGAGCAAAATAAGCAGGACACATAAGGATATAAATAGTATGATTCTTTTTATAAGAAGTTCAAGACAGGAAAAAACCAAACTATGTTGTTTAAGAATGCTTATGGACGTTTAATAAAGAAAGACGTTTAATAAAGAAAAAATTATAACAAGCCAAGATAGTAGTTACCACCAGAGGGAAGAGAGCCATATTGTATGCATGTTATATCACGATTTAAAACAAAGTTTAAAAAAGTATGAATCCTACAGAAACAGTTGAGATAGACAGAATTGGAATTTATATATGGAAGGTAAGGAGGGGACCTGGGTTCAAATCTTGGTTCTGTTACTCACTAGTGGTGTGACCTTGAACAGTTATTTAACCTCTCTAAGCCTTGATTCCTACTAAGGGAGCTAACAGGACTGCTACTAACATTAAAGTTATCTTCTGTCTTCGAGGAGTCACCCCCTCTGGTTGGTCTGGGTAAATCTCCCTCAAATTACTGAGTTTATTAAATGCATTGTGATTTCCTATGCCCTATAATGGATAGGAGTTCCTCAGCACCTTTACAGGTCAGCTGGCTGTTTCCAGCAGATGGAGGATATTAAGCCGTTTGCTCTTATAGTCCTGTTATCAAACTTAGACATGTATCACAATCTCCTGGAGGTCTTATTAAAACACAGCTCTGGGCTTCCTTGGTGGCGCAGTGGTTGAGAGTCTGCCTGTCGATGCAGGGGACACGGGTTCGTGCCCCGGTCCGGGAAGATCCCACATGCCGCGGAGCGGCTGGGCCCATGAGCCATGGCCACTGAGCCTCCGCATCCGGAGCCTGTGCTCCGCAACGGGAGAGGCCACAGCAGTGGGAGGCCCGTGTACCGCAAAACAAACAAACAAACAAACAAAACACAGGTTCTTGGGTCTCATAGGCCTGTAGTGAGGCCCGAGAATTTGCATTTCTAACAAGTGCTAATAAGTTCCCAGATGATGTCATTACTACAAGTCCAGGGACAACCTTTTGAGAACCACTACTCTAGTATTCTATACTTTATTCGCAGGCTGTCCAAATACAAGGGAGAGAAACACTTTACTCAGACACTAGGAAGGAGAATGATTCCGTCCACTTGTGCAGCACTATTTTTCCCAAAGGGAGTTGGCTTTCCACAGTTACAGACCTCATATGTCCAGTATATACCCTCTCCTATGGACATCCTCAGAAACACACATTATCAACAAGGGTTTGCTGCTCCAGTAAGGAATTAGGGGGAGGAAAGGAAGAAAGGGGCAGGGGGCCAGGAACATATGTTCAAGTCATCTCACTCCTGTGAGAATTAAAGGAGATAAAAAAGCATAGCACCTAGGACATTAAGAGCACTCAATAAGTGTTAGCTGTTATTGTTATGGCTTTAACTTTTTTCAGGTGGATGTTTGCAAAGATGGTTGCATCATAAGAGTATACAGGATGAGCAGGTTTATCAGGAAGGTGATTAACTTCATTACCAACATTTTAATATCTGTATCTTCATCTTTATAAATTTAATATCATGGCTCTAAGGTTAAAATTGAGGAATTTTATAAAACAGAGTTAACAAGTCATATGAGAGACAGAGGAGACAGCAGAAAGTTTCTGGAGCTTCCTTTGGGAAATGAAGATGTGGCTGGGTTTGAGACTTAACTAGTTAGAAGGTATCCCAAATGCCAGCAGCTGGTTGGCTCATGGAAACTAGGTTTTAAGAGCAGGCAGTAAGCACATGTTAAACTTGTGATGTGCTTTGGCAGAAAGTCTTGACAAACCTCTCTCATTCTTTAAACACATGGTTCCAAAGTTTCTAAACTAAGCTCAGTCTGAACGTTGACTTTGCCTTCCATGGATAGGGTGGGTGAGTGAGCAGATTTTGCAATACCTTATTAAAGATGTCAGGGTTTTGCCCTCTGCAAGAAACAAGTGTTCTTTTCAGGCAGGAGTTTCTTTTTGGCACATTCCTATACTTTAATATTTGTATCTCAGCTATCCATTCCAATATTATTTCTATGCTTTACATGCTTTCAAATTACCCTGAGACATTAACATAGATTCTATGAATTATACAGACCCCATTAAAGTAAAAAACAACACTACATAATTTTTTTAAATGCAATAAATAAATTTAACTGATAATACAAACATTTGTAAAATTTTAGCAACCATTTTGTAGTTTATTTTTTAAGGTCAAATTATGACACTATAACTAGAAAATCCACATAGTTGATATTCTTAAAAGTGAAATACAATTATTAAACTCATTCCACATGATTCAGTTAAATTCAATTCAACACTTATTTGACTGGTAGGTGCAGGGGACACAGAGGTGAGTAAATGATGAGGTCTTTGTTCTTAAAGAGTTCATGGTCTTTTTGACCATGTGTTTGATCATTTCTTTCTATGTCTCTCTCCCCCACTTGAATATGACTGTCTAGTCCCTAGAGGAGGAGGTGACTGACTGCCAGACAGTCTGAACTTGGAGCTGTCACGGCAGAAGTGAAGTTTGAGTTGGCATTTGAAAGATACTAAGAATTGGGGTTGGGAAGCGGGGAGAGAAGTGCAGGATGTTCTAAATGGGACAACAAGTGCAAAAGCACTGATGTGGGAAATAATTTGTTGATACTGACAAGCACCTCTGTGTGGCTGCAGCTCCTGTGCTAATTTTAAGAGGTGTGCAAATGAAGGTAAAAATTTAGGGGGGCCAGATGGTGAAAAAAAAGATTTCTGTTCTAAGGAGTTTTGATTTTACCTGTAGGTGACTGGGAGCCATGGAAGCTTCTTAAGCAGCAGAGTTAGATCAGGTTTGTGTCCTGGCAACAACTGTAGGGTCAACAGGAAAGAGAGTGAACCATAGTGAACTATCTGGACAAAAAGTCATGTTAGGATTAGGTCACAACAGCCCTCAGGAAGCAGAATGCTGTCTACTGTTGTTTCCAAATGTTTGATTTGACAGTAACCTTAAACTATTTTTAACTGTTATATTATACAAAATGGAACAATTGCTGAGAATGAATTAAAACTGAAGGCACATTAGCCTAAAGTTCAAAATAAAAGTGTAAAATCGGGGATATCAAAGGATTTCAGAAACACACACACACACACACACACACATTAGATATGAAGTTCAGGGGTAAAGATAGGTGTATTTCTTTCGTGGTCAGTAAAATCATTTTCAGCAGCTTAATAAATAACATAAGATTAAAATTTGAACCATCTTTGTGTGAGGGCAGAGGAGGTATGATTGCTAGTATATGCAGTGGAACAATTACATATTTTATTAAAGAAAGTTGAAAAAAGAGTTGGGGTTTGCGAATCAATCAGTTTGATCTTTAAAAGGAAAAATATGGGAAATGATATTAATAGTTATGTATAAAAGATGTCAATCTACAAAGCAGAAAAAAGTGGTTAGAATACTAATTTTATACAATAAACAGTCATAGGAGATGCTAACAAAGTACTGGGCAATATGTCACTCGATAAAGGAAAATATATGTTTGACTACACAAAGGTTAAAAATTGACATAAACCACCAACATAATAAAAATCTGAAAGCTAAACCAAACTGGGCAAATATCTGTGATAAGTATTGCAGTATGGAAAGCATGTATATACCCATAAGAAACCTGTAAGATTCTAATAAATGAATTGGCAAGATAAATTAATTTTTTTAATTACAAAAGGAATGACTTAAAAACATTTGAAAAACAGTCAGCCTCACTAATTAAGAAATGCTGATTAATAGATTTAACTTTTTTTTTGCCTATTAGCAAAGCTTTTTCTCCCACTTTGTTTTGTTTTATAAAGCGCACACCCAGTATTGTGAAGACTACTGTATTGTGAAAGGGGCACGCTCTTCCTTGCTAGTGCGTGACATTTGACATTATATATTAAAATGCCTGTAACTTTTGATTTAGCATATGCATTTTGGGGACACCTTGTTAAGTGGAAATACATGTTTTATTTAGCTTGTTGTTGTTCAAGTATCAGGAGTCCTGTTCAAGCTCCATACGGCAACGTGGGGTTTTTAGTGTTAGAACCCATGGGACCTGGAAAGCACCTGGAACCAAAGAAATTCTAGGTATTGGCCGCTCTCTCTCATCATTCTCTCATGGTATCTCAGATACGCTCTGCAAGTCTGTCCCCTCTCCCCTTTCTGCTAACTGGCTGCTTCGGTTTATCCATAGTTTGTGACTTTACACATATTCAGTGCAGGTTAGCAGGGGATTCTGTTCATCATCACTCAGGAATCCAGACTGATGGAGACTCCTCATTAGTGTGCTTCTTTGATAACTATGGCAAAGGTAAGGAAACATGGAGAACTGTGTAGGGGCACTTAAAACATCTGCCCAGAACTGATATGTATTACTGGTGCTCACATTTCACCTGCCAAAGCAAGGCACAAGGCCACAACCAACTCCAAAGTGGGCCAGGAAGAGCAATCCTACCAATATCCAGGAAGAGAACCGAAATATCTGTGAACAGTCCTTGTGATTTCTTCATCATAATGTTTGCATGCTCACTTAAACTTCTCATAAATGAAGATTAAATTGAAAATTATGGTCCTGCATTTTTTATTTTTTTAATTTTTAAAAATTAAGACATGTCAGCACATTTACCGACATAAAATTGTACAAATGAGCACAAATCCACAACACACATGCATCATGCTCAGTTAAAAACCAGTTAAATGTTCAGATGCATCAATTTGGCAAATTCTCTGTTGAGGCAAAATTATATTGTAGCCGATTATGCAACAAAAACAACAAACAAGTAAGTGTGGTGTCATAATACTGTATCCTATTATAAGTATTTTAAGCAATCCTTGTAACTTTTAGTTCCTTCTTCTCTAACCTTTATATTTAAGATAATTACTTCTACTAATAGATATGCTTAATGGTTTAACCTTGAAATAAAATTTTTGAAAATCTACTACTCCTTTCTCAGGCTTCTGAGGCAGCTTGATTTAAAAGTACCCTGAAATTACTATTTGCAAATATTTATCTTACTCCTGCATATCTAAAATAAATTAATTAATTAAATGCTAATGATAATAAAAGACAGGAACTGTCATCCATAATTCCTCTTTAAATTTATTTATTTATTTATTTAACTGCACTGGGTCTTAGTTGGGACCTTTTAGTTGCAGAAAGATCCCACATGCTGCAACTAAAAGAAGATCCCGCGTGCCATAACACTTGATTTTAAAATTTTAGTGTGTTCAACAAAGTAGCATCCTTCCTCTACTCCTTAATAAGCAAATGTTATATAGTTAAATTAAAAAACAAATCTATACTAACAAATACATTTGTCTAATTTACATATTGAAATTCTCCCTAAAATTTCATTTGGAAAAAAGTTCCAATGCTAAAATTAATTTTGAGAACTACTTCTGTAGATCACTTTCTTTGTCATGAATCCATTTCGTATTTATCTGACTTTTAGATCTCTTTTATTTTGAAAAATCTTCTAAAAATGCAAATGTGGTCTCTTGTGTCTCATGACTTTCAGACTTTCTTCAGTCTCTGCTTTGTTAGCCATCCTAGCAAGACTCCCTAGTTAACAAAACACCAGAATTTTAAAAGCAGTTTACACTGCATATTTGTAAAAAATTTTTTCCATAAACCTAGAGAATGAGGCAAGAATTTATTTTCTACAATCCCATGCATGCTTATTACTTGGCTAACAAAATTAAGCCCTCCTGACCTTATATCATTGCTCCTTCTCAACCCCTCAGCTTCGGTTTTATTGAATAAAACATGGTGAAAGAGTGTTTTTCTCAGAATTTTCAAAAGATATAAATATTAGCATGACCTAAATGCTTCAATCAAAACAGTTACTGCTCTTGTGGTCTCATCTATATATTGGTTGTACACTGGCTTTATTAGTCACATCCATCTTCAGCCAGCAACATTTAAAAAATTCAGTAGAATGTTCATGGTTTCTATGATAAACTCTTTGAGAAAGTGAGCTGAGTTTACCATTTCTGGTCAGATAATTTCAGTTGCATAAAACAGGCAATTCAACTTAAAATGACTTAAATAAATAAAAAGGAATTTATTGGCTTACATAATTGAAAAGTCCATGTGTAGACAGGAGAAGGAAGGTCTCATTTTAAAGGTTTAAACTCTGTCACCAAGATTTAGTTACTCTGCATTCTTCACTCTGTCTTCCCCTGCGTTGTCTTCACTCTCAGGTTCCATGTGGTAGTCCCCAGAATCTTCAGGCACATATTCACTCAGATTCAAATTTATAGAAGAGGCATTGTCTCTTCCCTGTTGTTCCTTAACAAGTCCCAGGATCCACTTTGACTGGACCATTTTATTCACCTGTCCTTGGCCAAGGGATACTAGGGTCTGTATCAGGAATTCTTTGGGCTGCAAGTAACAGAAAAATCTTACAGTAGTTTAAACAATGTAGACATTTATGATCTCATTTAACAAGAAAATTGAAGGTAAGCAGTTCAAAGGCTAGTGCCATTTATTGAAGTTCATCCTTTTTCGGTCATCTATAATACCCATCTGGCATAAATCAAGTTACTGTATATGTATGGATCAGTTTTTTGACTCTATTCTGCTTCCACTGGTCAATTTTTTGTCGCTGGGCCATTGTCAATATGTTTTATTTAATATATATTTATAAGAAGTCTTGATATGTGATACAGAAAATCTTCCCCAGTTCTTCTTGAGTAGTATCTTGGCTATTTTTGAGTCTTGGATTTTCCATATAAATTCTGTCAAGCTTGGCAAGTTAAAGAAATCCATCTAAGATTTCAATCGAAATTAATTTGGATAGATCAATTTTGAAAGATGTGTCTTCTTTATAATATTGTCTTTCTAGCCAACAGTGTGATTATATTTCTCAATATATATATTTTTAAGATATTTTTTCTTTTGATGTGGACCATTTTTAAAGTCTTTATTGAATTTGTTACTTCTATTTCTTTTTTCTTTTGGGGGGGGTACGCGGGCCTCTCACTGTTGTGGCCTCTCCCGTTGTGGAGCACAGGCTCCGGACGCACGGGCTCAGCGGCCATGGCTCACAGGCCTAGCCGCTCCGTGGCATGTGGGATCTTCCCGGACCAGGGCACGAACCCATGTCCCCTGCATCAGCAGGCAGACTCTCAATCACTGCACCACCAGGGAAGCCCTGTTACTTCTATTTTTATATTTTGGTTTTTTGGCCATGAGGCATGTGGGATCCCAGCTCCCCGACCAGGGATCAAACCTGCACCCCCTACATTGCAGGGCAAAGTTTTAACCACTGGACAGCCAGGGAAGTCCCTATATGTCTGTTTTCTTTAAAGTTTTATAATTTTCTCTATAAGGCCTTGCCTAATATCCAAAGGATGTTATAATTTTTTCTTGCTATCATAAAAATTATTTCTTAAAATATTATTTTCCTAATTGCATATAAAATGCATTTAAATTTTATATATAAATCTTGTATCAGACATTTTGACAAATTCTTTAAGTCTAATGATTTGTCAGTAGACCCTTGGATTTTTCTATGTAGAAAATCATATCACCTGAAAATAATGATGGTTTTATTCATTTCCTTCCAATCCTTTAACTTTTTTTTCTCTTATTGCAGAACTTCTTCTTTTACTTAAGTATTTCTATGTCCTCATATTATAGTTCCTGTAAATTCAATTCAGGTATATTTTTGTATGTTTTTCTTACCTGATAATGTCTATTTTTCAATTGGTGAGTTGGGTCCATTTACTGATATATTTGGATTTATTTCTTATCATTTTATCTCATACTTTTCTCTTTAAAAATTAAAAAACATCTTTTTACTTTAAAAAATCTGTTATTTTCTCTTGCTGCTATCTACTGCATTAAATAAAATTTAGTTACCTCACTATTGTATTTTGGAATAGTACATTCTACATATATTCTTTAGTTATATCCTTAATTTAAACATTTAGAGTCTGGAATTGCTAAATATATCTACCTTGATCATGAATAAAACAAGGGCCTGGAATAGTTTTCCTGTGTTCACTCTACCCCATTGTTCATGTTATTACCATTAGTATTTTGGCTTCATCTTATTTTTGTACTCCCTGATGAGTCATTATTATTATCATTGTTTTATATGAATAATACCCGTTTAGATCTTCCCCATATATTTACCTGCTCCCATTGCCCTCTGCTATTCTTTTCTTTTGAGAAGGGTCTCTCATTCCTTTCTTGTGGTATGATTTATTTAATTATGAAGTATATCCTTTAGTAGGGAGTCTCAATTTTTGGTCTCTCAAGTTATAGTTTAGCTGGGTATAAAATTTTAGGCTGACATTTATTTGCTCTTGTTACTTGGAATATATTATGCCATTGTCTTCTGACTTACATTGTTACAACTGAAAAGTCAATTTCAATCTAATTTTATTCTATTGGTGTGGTGAGTTCAAGGATTTCTAGAGATCAAGGAAAAGACAGAACAATGAGATGGCAGTATTGCATAATAATGCTTATTAGGTGGCACTTGGACAGAACTGCATGAAAGGAAAAGTCACTCACAGCAAGAGATTTTTCCAGAGACAGCAGCATGGGGCCACCACTCAGAAGAGGAAAAGGGCAATGGAACTCCCAAGGAGACAGGAATCAGAGAGGGGGCTACATGTCTAGGATATGTCACTCAGTGGTAAGGTGGTGAATCTCTGGGTCAGAGATCTCTGAAGGGCAGCCCAGTTTGGGGTCTTTTATAGCTACAAGGTTAGTCTTATCTATAGCTAGAAGAGTTTGGGTACAGTTTTGTGGGATATGTCAAATAGGTAGTATGTAAGTGGCTAGAAATCTGCTTATTTGGGCTATGCTTAAAACAATTGGATGTATAAAAATTTGACTTTGGTGCTGGTGGGTTTTGATCTAATGGTCCTAGCCTGCTGTGAATAAGTAAACAACATAGGAACCAATATACAGAGGTCATCTTTAACCTATTTATTTAATAATTGGGCAATCTATCTTTTCTCTCTGGATGTTTTTAAGATCTCCTCTTTATCTTTATCTAGGTGTAGAATTTTTTTTCTGTCTTCTTGCCACTATGTCTCCTGAACGTCCCAAGAATGTTCCCAACTCAAAGTTTTTGCATGTCCTAGAACTGCAGCTTGGAAAGCAATTCCTCCAGATATATTTTTGGCTTGCTTCCCCAACTGGTCCAAGTCTCTGCTCAATTACTTCCTGAGAGAGGTCTTCCCTGACCCCAATGTCAAACTTTCTTCCCTTACCCTTTATTTTTCTTCATAGAACCTTTTATATACTACTTGACATTTTCTTAAATATTTATTTGTTCATCATCTGCCTCCCTCTCCCAAGAATATATACCTACAAGGGCACAGACTCGGTTTTATTCACTACTGTATCCCTAGTACCTAGAATAGTACCTAGAACACTAGGTTCTTCATAAGTATTTGTTGACTTAATGAATTACTAGCCTTTCCTCTGTGCTTTATTCTTTCCTTTTTAGGAAGATGAATTCTTTTCTGTGTATCTATGGGCCAAATATGGCTGCCCCAGAATGATACCCTTTTTCCCCAAGTGACCAATACAAATGACAAGCATTTCTGAGTTCTAATTCTAAATTCCTAGGAGAGAAAGTCTGACCAGTACAAATTGGGTCAGTAGTCTCTCCTTGGTCAAAGTAGGTATGGCGATGTGGTGGGTCACAAAGTGCATGTGGTCACAGAGGTCTCACCCCACTGGAGTAGAAGCTTTTAGAAAAGGGAGGATCTGGGCAAGAAGGTACTCAAGAATTGTCTCATATTTGCTGTAAGGGCAAACTGAGTTAAGTTGAAAGTCACCATAGAAATGCAAGCAATTATAGTGTTCACTGATAGGTGAAACATCACACAGAGACAATAAGGTAAAATGATTTGTTGATTCAAGATCATTCTTAGCATTGGGTTACATTGTGACAGTGATATTTAAACTGTTTGATTTCTCTTGCTTTATCTTCTTCTTACTTAATCCATTGCCTGGACTCCTAAAGTCTTAAATTCTTGGCCCTGCCTCAGCCTTCCCTCTCTTGAGTCTTGAGAATCTTTAAAACTTACTGTTAATTTTTCCTTTCTTGCTAAGTGATGGTAAGATTGCTTGTCATTTTGTTTCTTTAGAAAAATTGCCTAATATTTGCTTTTGTTAGGAAATATGCCACATTATGGTATGGAAGCTTATAAATTTGTATTTTTAAGGTATTAAAAAACAGATACATATTTTAAATTATTATGATAAAAATAATACATGCATAAATTAAAAATTCAAACAGATGAGCAGAAAAATAAAAGAGAAAAATACAGCCCAACTATTGTCCACAACCTAGTTCTACTTCCTAGAGTACTTTTTTGACCAGGACCCAAGTAGGAAATACATTTTACACACACACACACACACACACACACACACACACGATAAAAGTTTCACCAATTTTACTTAATCATACTTTTTCCTCATCTTCTCCCTTCTAATGTAGATTGTAACCCACTAACTTGATTTCAGTCTCACAGTTTGAAAAACACTGCCCTAAAGGTAGCTACATCAAATTGTTTTTAGTACTTCTGATAGTTACCTCCATACTTGAAAATAATACACACATACTGCCACATTTTGGTTCAACTCCTGACATTTTTAAAATTGCCTCCACACTTTGAAAAAGAACAACAAGAATTTGGCTTAATTACATTAGCCTCCATTTTTCTTCCCCTAGTCTCTTCTATGCAATTTTTATTATAATACATTAAGTTCTATTTGTTACTTAATTGCTTTAAATATACTTAAACCTCTATTTCTTGATCTACCATTAGAAAATGTCCATCCACACTTTAGAAAATGTCTCTTGACTCCTCCATTATGTAAGTTTAATACATTTGCATCCTTTCACTTCCCTCCATTTCCCAACTTTATTAGCTGTACCAGTACTTTTACACAGTCAATACTTATAATATTTACACTGTTAGAATAACTGACTTTTGCATTTTGTCTTTAAATTTATTTTGAAAAGTGATTTTTTCAGTATTACAATTTAATAAATCTTATTCACTGCTGAATAGTATAAGTGAACTTGTAAAAGAGAAATATAAACCATGTTACTAAATCTATGCTTTTTGAAGGAACATGTTCTAGGTGTCAATGTCAAATGGATTCTCTTTTTTCATGTCCATTGATTACTCATAATAATGACACATATTTGTTTCATCTTTGGACCATGGGTTATACAATTTTTTTGCCTTTACTAAAGATTCTAATTGTCTTTTTTTAGTTGATGACAGGAGAAGCATATGTCACCCTACAATTAAGATTATTAAGGTTTTTAATCATGCTATTTCATAAAAATGAATCTACTTTTTTCTTAAAGATGTTCTTCTGATACCCTTCTAACTTTCCGTTATTATTACTACTGATCACCTTGAATGTCTAAATATTTGTGCTGAAATATCTTTTTATTGCATTCCTAGAGCAGATTCTATTACTGGCTTCCCATGTTTCCTTCTTGAGTTCTCTTTTCATTTTGCTAGAACATTTACTTAAGCTCTTTTTTTTTTCCTGAAAAGGTATATAAGAAGTCAAAAAAAGTGAAAAATTCCCTAATTTGCTCTCATCCTTGAATGCTTTGTCTGTCTATAGAATTCTAGGTTCAGAATTAATTTTCTCCCAGAACTCTGAAGTTCTACTGCCTTCTTATAATCAGTGTTGCTAAGATAAATAGCAAACTTCAATCTATTTCAACCTCCCTATCACTCCTGTAAAGGTAATTGACAACTTCTATTTGGCTGACTCTGTTTCTTCTGTGCTGTTTAATTAAACTCTCATAACTGGCCATTTCTGATACTCTCTTCCCTGGGCTCTATACCACAAACTATGCTGGTTTTCTTAAATAATTGGCTACTCTTGCTCATTCTCCTTCACATGTTTTTCCTTTTTCTATGTGACCTCTAAATGCTGGAGTTCCTATACCCTCTTTTCTATTCTCTATGCCTTCTCCCTATATCAGTCCCCGTGCTTTAAAAATTATCTGCTGACAATTCCTAAATTTATATTGGTAGGCTAGACTTCTTTTTGAGCTCCAGATTCACATCTTTAAACATCTGCTTGACATCCTCTTGTATGTTTCCTAGGCATTTCAAGCTGAACATGACCAAAATGAATTTTTTCTCTGTAAATCTGGATTCCCTCAGCCTTGACCATCTCAGTGACTGGTGATATGATGAACTGCTGCCCTTGACTCTTCCCTTTTAATTCACTCCTCATGACTCCTCCCTCCTCATCTGATTCTCCCTTCATCCAGTTCATCACCAATTCCTGTTATTTCTACCTTCAAAATATAGAGCTATACTCTATAAAAAATCATATCCTGTCAGTTCCCTGCTTTAAATGAAGGATAGGATAAAATCCAAAACCTATACAGCCAGCCCTGCAGGTCTGATTCCTTCCTAATTCTACAGACTCATCTCTTGCCTCTTGCCACTCTTCACTCACTTACTTCCTCCCTCCAGCTTCCTGTCATCTCCTAGAACACACAGTGCTCTTTCTATCTCAGAGCCTCTATAATTGCTATTCTATCTATCTGGCGTATTTCTCCTCAGGTCTTTATATGGCTGACTCCTTTTTATCCTTCAGGTTTTGGCTTAAATGTTCAGAGCCTCCATGTTAACCCACACATGGCTTCTAAGTGAATTAGGAAAAGGTACCCTTCTGGAGAGCACCATGTGGGTTGGATTAGCCCCCACAGGCAGCAGTGTAAATGCCACCTCTCAGAGGGCTTTTCTTGACCACCTTACTATATTAATGCTCCCTTGTATTCTGGATCACAGCACTCTGTTTATTTTCTTCATAGCTTTTCATTCAACCCGCAATATTTAACTAATTATTATTTTATTTACTTACTTACTGTCACCCCCACTTAGGTCAGGAACTTCTCCATCAACTTCACTATCATAAACCCACGGCCTACTAGTGCCTGGTTCATGTAGGTGTTCAATGAATATTTGTTGAATGAATAAATGAATGAAACTGGGCTCTGAAATTTCATATGAATGTGAAAAATAAAATGGCTTAAGTCATCCAGTTCTGTTTTTCATAAACACATTTCATCTGAAAACTCATTTTCCTTTACATTTTATTTTACTATTCAATTATTTCCATCCCTTGAATTTTTCTGTTTCCTGAAACCTTTTTTTCAAACATCATAGGATTTGAGTGGGATTTATGGCATTGCTCAGGAGTTGGTGATATGTCAAGCTGAGCACAAAGAGGTGTTAAGTATCTTTCATTTCAAAGAGAAAGCTTTAATAATTGGAGCTTTGCCACTTCCAACCCCAGCCCTTCCCCACCTATCCCCAGTGTCTATGACTAGAAGATTGAGGAAGGATGCTGAAAACAGAAATTGTCAGCATCACTGTAGGCCAGAGTACAGCACCTTTTCCACGGGGAGCAGGGAAGTGGGTTTCCTACCTCCCAAACTAGGTGAGGTATGAAGACCAAAAATCATTTCTCATAAGAAGGGAAGACCAACATCAACCTCAACTGTTGGATATTTTTTAGGTAGCCTTCTTGTTGATCTGCCCAGTACTACTTTAAGTGGAGAAAGGAGAAACGAAAGAGATGGCAAGGTGGAAAGTAGGCAGCAGAGGAGAAGTATGTTATCAGACTATGCGGTGTGGCAAGGAAGTAGGATATTCTCATTAGCCAATAGACTCCTTGGAAGGTAGCAGGGTTTAAGTCATTTTGCTAAAGTTGCATCTAAGTGAGCAATCTTTGGGTAAGGGGATGCTTGTAGCAAGAGTCTGTGGGTTGTATTACCAGTTGTAAGAGCTGAGGTAGGGTGAAAGAAGTCAAGTTTGCACCAGATCTCCCGGGTCGGGGAACTGCATGGCTGGAAGGCTTTGCAAGCACCCTCCTGTCCCCACAAATCATATAAATGCCACAATAGAAAGTTGGCATTTGCATCTCTGCCATATGGAAGTAAAGCAGTAAAAACCAACAAAGAACTATAACTGCAAACCCAGTGAACTAAAGAGATATTTATCACTCTTCCCCATTTTTCCTCCAGTCTCCCAATTCCTGGGGAACTACCACCAGAAGGAGAGGAAAGTTGAATGAAAATGCAGACCATACCTCCCCCTCCACTGCAGGTTCCTGGAATCTCAAGTAAAGACTGAGAAAAAATAATGGATGCAGGGAAAAAGAAATTTAATTGGGATATGAAATTGGATTTTTTTCCCTCACTTAAGATAAAAGGATTTTTTTTTCACGTCAACATATATATCAGTACAATGACCACATATTTTAATGACTGACAGTATCCTTTTATATTGATTTTAAACATATCTATTATAATTTAACTACTCTTCTATTAGCCCATTTGAGTTGTATCTTCATTTTTACTATTAAGACACTGCAAGAAATACCCTTGTATACACCATGAATCTTCAAAGCAATATATTTAAAATTATGTTTAAAAATATATTTTAAGACCCAAACCTATCTTGTTCCACTTAAAGAATCTCAAAAGCTCTAGCTGTAAGGCAGATCTCTAAGAATAGGGACACTGGTTTAACAAGAAAAGTGACTAGAACAAAAAATTTCACAATTTGTATGGAAACACAAAAGAATCTAAATAGCCAAAGCCTCACACCATTGTAAAGCAATTATACTCCAATAAAGATGTTAAAAAAAAAAAAGAAAAGTGATCAAAGGAAATCTCTTCTCAGGATTTGTAGAATAGAGTTTAGAGGTGACAAATGAGTGGACTGAAAAACACAGTCCCAGTGTGAAAAGATTAAGGGCAGTTCTGGGGCTAAACAAAGAGTAAATGAGCATGGTTTAATTTTTCCTTGACACTACATTTATGGGTCTATCAGTTATACTGTACTGTGTAACAATACATGTATTGGATATAGTTTAGCTGGGCAATTCTTCTACTGGTCTTATCTGGGTCACTCACATGGCCAGTTTGACTCATTGGGCTCCAATGCATGTCTGGCAGTTAATGCTGGTGGTCTAGGGGATCTCAACTGGAAAAATTTGTTTCTACTTCAGGCTGTCATTTTCTAGTAAGTTAGAAGGGCTTCTTCATATGGTGGTCTCAGGGCAGCATTCCAACAGGGGAGACTAAAGGCTGAAAAGCTTCCTAAGGCTAAGGCTTAGACATCACACAACATCATTTCTGCCACATTCTATCAATCAAAGAAAGTCACCAGACCAACCCAGATTTAAGGTGTGGGGCGAAAAGACTCACCTCTTAATGGGAGGAGTGACAAAGTGACGTTGCAAAGGATCAGGGCACAGGGGTGGGAAGAATTGTGGCCATCTTTGCAAACACTCTATCACAACAAATTTGTTTTGAAATGCCTCCTTTAGTGTTCTAAAAGTAAATTTATAAGTCAACTATTTGCCATCCCAAACATGTTTCCTGAAGAAATAATGGGAAAACTCTAATATAGACCAATATAGCACTCTACAGCTTTTAAAGTTCATTCATAAATATCTCACCTGATAATTCATTCAACTAGTTTCTTTTGATTGCCTATTATGTGCCAAACACTGTGATACGCTCTGGGGATGCAAGATAGACACAGTCCTTGCCCTCAAAGAGCTTACAGTCTGTGGGGCAACAATAGATGTTTAATAAGTAATTACAAAATAAGTAATAACACTAACGAGATTAATGTTATGGCAAGGCAATACAGGAAACCATCAGTTGAAATCATCATCACTCATACCCTGCCAACACTGAGTGAGATGATCTTTATGATAACTCTGTAGGAGGCAAGACAGGATATTAGTTGTTATTCTCATTTTTAAGTGAGGAAACTAAGGCTCATAAAGTTAACCAAGTAACTTATCCAGGGTTTTCAGGTTCTAAGTGGCAGAACTCAAAATAAAAAAACAGGCTGTTTTCTAAAGTCTGCTTTTTCCAATATACTCTTCTGCCTCCCTAGAAACCAATACTGTTATGAGAACCTGAAACAGAAAAAAAACACCAATAAATTAAAACAAACAGAAAAACCCTTGGATGATGGTACATATTTTGTAGGGATTCTTCTGAAGGGACTTCAGTATTTACAGCTTTAGACACTGATGTTGTACAGTTGATCCTTGAACAGGGGTTTGAATTGGAGGGGCCCATTTGTATAGATTTTTTTCAATAAATATAGTACCTTTATTTTCATTCTACAGATCTTTAAGTGTGGGGGAAGAGTTTGTGTTCAATTAGAGATCATAATAGGTAGAATCTTAAGAACTAGGGTTTCAGTCCTGATTCTATCTAAATTGTTTCAGCTTCCTACTCCTTTGTTTTTGGGGTAGAAATAGCAGTAGTCAGATTTTCCACTGCGCAGGTGGGGTGAGTGCCCCTTCCCCCGCCACCACCATGTTGTTCAAGGCTCAACTGTAATGTATAACATATCTAATCTAGTATACCTACCTATACAACAAGGAATTCTGCTTACTTCCTAAATCTCTCTGGACCCTAGAATCTAGACTGTTATCATTTGGGTTCACTATATTGAGAAAAACCCATTTAAAAAATAATGCCTATGGACATATATACACTACCAAATGTAAAATAGATAGCTAGTGGGAAGCAGCCACATAGCACAGGGAGATCAGCTCGGTGCTCTGTGACCACCTAGAGGGGTGGGATAGGGAGGGTGGGAGGGAGACACAAGAGGGAGGAGATATGTGGACATATGTATATGTATAGCTGATTCACTTTGTTATAAAGCAGAAACTAACACAACATTGTAAGGCAATTATACTCCAATAAAGACGTTAAAAAAAATAAAAGACTAAAAATTAAAAAATTAAAAATAAATAAATAAATAATGCCTAAAGCAGTTCTTTAACATGACTATCTACAGACAACAAAAAGGATTAGATGAAAATGACAAAACTGAATTTCCACTAAAGAATGAATTATACATTATGCAATTTACTAAGCAATTAACTTAATCAAGAATATACATGTCTTGGCCTCAAATTCTTTTTGGAATAAGAAAGGATATAAATTATAAATAAACATGGACATATGTAATGTATACCCACATATATATGTATATACGTGTACATATACATATATATGCACACACACATACACACAAAAATTTCAAATAATTAGTATTGTTTTATTCCTTCTCACTAGGAAAATGGTAAAACCCTCAAGTTAACATGGTTTAAGGAAAGTTTTGGTCTATCTGGATCCTTCTTTCTTTGCTTATCCTGTTACTCCATTTGTGCCTTTATCCGGTCTCCATCCCATGCTGGTCTGTGTTAGAAAGGCTTACATATCAAACAACTTAAAGTCTCTGAATCTGTCTGTGATGCTCAAAATTCAGACAGTAGTCTTCAATAAATTTATTTCTATTATTTGAATAATCTTAGTTTTTAATTTGTTACTGAACAGATCCATGCAAAGCCAGAACTTCAGTAGGTTTGTCAACCTCTAACGTTTTCTCTGTAAAATTCTTTTCAAAAGTCATTGATAATGGAGAATAGCCTCTCTCTTCCTCCCAGCACTGCTCTCTGCTCCAAAGGCTCATTTTCTTGGTGTGCTGCCCAGCAGTGGTGGGGTGGTAATGTAGACCAGAATTTTCTAATTCTATGCTTCGAATGGCTTACAGCTGTGAAGCATATTAAGCCTTTCAGGCCTGGGGCAGGCAGTTGGGACTCCCTCCGCTGGCTGCCTCCAGCTTCTTGCAGGCTTTATCAGAGGATGGCCCAAGATGAACAGTCTCTACAGGTGGAATGGATGATGAATAATGTCCAGTAGTTCCACAGGCCTCTTATCCAAGCATAGTAGTATGCTCGGCAGTTGGCTGCTGAAGTAGATGTCCAGATGGTAGAATACGTCCTTGGCTGTGCTCAGCACACTGCAGCCAGCATGGAGCTACTGGATGGTGCAGCTTTGATGGCTCTGAAACTCTGACTTCACAGACATCAGATACTTCTGATTGTTTGCAGCTGATGTGCTCTTTTAATGGCATCCAAAGTAGTTTTGGTCTGATTGATCCAACAATGCACAACATTGTGTTTTACAAATTAAAGTTTCATCATTATTTTAAAATACTTGGTAGAAAAAAGTTCAGCTGGATTCAAAATCCATTTGCCTTATCATGTCATGTTTCATCATTGTGTTTGTCAATAAAAAGAGCTGTTAGATTCTTTGAATAGAATATCAACCATTATACATTTTTGAATGGTTGCAAAAGAAATAGTTTAAAATAATTTTTATCACCTATTTGTGCAATGTTCCTGATGAATGGTGACTCTATTAGTTTCCTATGGCTGCTGAAACAAATTACCACAAACTGGGTGGTCTATAACAACATATATTTATTCTCTTACAGTTCTGGAAGTCCAAATGGATTTCTCTGGGCTGAAATCAAGATGTTAGTGGGGCCACGCAGCCTTTGGAGGCTCTAAGGGACAACCATTTCCTTACCTTTTCCAGCTTCTGGTGGCTCTTCATTCCTTGGCTCATAGATTTGAATCATCACCTTTTCTCCCTCTGCTTCCATCATCACATGCTTTTTTCTTCTCTGTTTTCAAATCTGTCTACATTTAATTAAGGACACCTGTGATTACATTTAGGGCTACCCATATAAACTAGGATAATCTCTCTACTTGAAAATCCTTATTTAGTCATATTTTTGAAGTTATCCTGTTATACCATACAGGATAACACTCACTGGTCCTGGGGATTAAGAACTGGATATTGTTGGGGGGCATTACCCAGCCTACCACAGTGACTATCAAGAATCTGAAGAGATTGTCAGTTGACAGTCTTGATCAGAAACTATGTATAGCTATTTCAAGCATAAAACCTGATTAAAAAAAATATGTTCATGCAGGCAAGTTCAAATTTCTGACTCAAAAATTTGAAAAGATTTCATCTCAGAGTTTTTTTTTTTTGCGGTACGCAGGCCTCTCACTGTTGTGGTCTCTCCCGTTGCGGAGCACAGGCTCCGGACGCGCAGCCTCAGCGGCCATGGCTCATGGGCCCAGCCAATCCGCGGCATGTGGGATTTTCCCGGACCGGGGCACGAACCCGTGTCCCCTGCATTAGCAGGCGGACTCTCAACCACTGCGCCACCAGGGAAGCCCCATCATCTCAGAGTTTTATACAAATTCAGTGTTTAATATTTCCCATATTACTTTGCTTTTATTTTCATTACTTTATATATATTTAAAAAGCAGCTAATTTTTCACCAAGTCCAATATAGAGGTCTACAAATTCCCTCCAGGTTACCCCAGGATGCCATACAAATATTACCTTCTTTTCTCTGTGTCATGATGAGGAAAAGGTTGGGAAATATAGCCCTACAAAGTTTAGGAAACTAATACAATGGAGGAAAGAATGCCGGCGGTGTAAGTGAGCTAAGTCCATATCTATTGTAATAGGAAGTCAAAACATACAATGCCTAAAATCCAGAAACCAAAGAAATAGCAAAATAAGCATTTAGAAATAACAATCAGGTATAACTGAGGTAACTGTCAGAAGAAAAATGGTTGCCTCTGGGGTACAGGGCTGGAATAAAGAGGGGCAGAACAGGAGAGAACTATTATTCATTATGGGCATTTTGGTATTTGCTAGATTTTTTTTTTAAAGATGTGCATCATTATTGAAATTTTTGTTTTAAAGTTCAATTAAAAAGGGTATCAGAACTTAACAGCAATATACCACATTTTTTCCTTTGGTCTTTTCTCTAATATGACATTCCTCCTCCTTTTCATTCTAAGGAGGAAAAACACACTGTTATTTTTTATTTGCTAATCATATTACCCATTTTAATGACCTATAATTACCCAGTTATTTAGGCTTCATCCAAAGAATAATCTTGAGGATCTTCTCTTTAATATTTAGTTAGGGTGGTGGGTATGAAGTGCTTAAAATAAATTTCCTGAGACTAAGTTAGGGAACAGAAGTTCTTTATTCCTTCCTTCCCAGTGGTGGCACTGGCAGGAAATTTAATAAGCTAGACCCAAGCAGAGATGTTTGGAAAACCATCAAACGATGTTTGATGGAATGCACAACAGGGAATCTTTAATATGGTTGAAAGAGGAAGAAAAAAAAGGATTAGACTGAATACTTTTCTATTTAACAGCTCTTCTCTATGAGGATTTCAAAGTCACTAAGAATAAGTAACTTCATTATCTATGCATATGTCACCTTAGAAAAGCAGTATAATATTTATTCTATCTTATGAGTTTAGCAAGAGATGTATTATTTCATAGTGAGTTTTTTTTGTTTTTCCAAATTATGATTACTTAATGATCTATGTTCATTAGAAACTCTGAGGGAATACAGACTGTTTCTTTATGCTTATTCCTAGGCCTACTCACTCTGCCTCTATAATCGGGGTGGGGGGTCTGTAGATGTAGTTTGGCATGTGACTGACATACAATTTATGGGCATCACCATTTGTGACCAACATTCTCCTCTGGGCAAGTGCAGAACAACAGTAACAGGAGACAACATAGTAAAGACCTGCCTTCTATGCAACTTTCAAAGGAGAACCCACAGGGAAATTATTGATAAGCATGAACAAGATAACACATGTGGTTAAACTGCATTTTTGTGAGCCTAATGACTTTTAAGACTACTCAGAAGATTGATTTATCAACTCATTAGACAATTATCTGTAATGTGAGTCAATCCTGTTTTTTAAAACACCTTATTTGAAATAATTGCTACTGTTTTGATATAAACTTAAATAACCTTAAATGTAATTTTAAAAATCATACTGTGAATAAATGGAAGGATATAATTGAAATAATTGAAATTCACAACTTGTTTCAGAAAACTTCCTGATTCATTAACAACAGAGTGTTGGCAACACGAAAGAATGAAGTCTTTCTCAAGTATTTGGAAACCATTCATTTTTTAGACTACTCATTCATTAGTAGTCTGTCTCACAGATATTACTTGATATCTTTTTCCAGTTAACCCTGTTTGGTTACCTTCTGACTCAAATAAAATGCCCTATTGTTAGGTCTAGTCAGTAACTGGCAACTTCTGACTAATTGTAGTCCCCTTTTTCTTCTTTCAGTGGGTGGTCTAGGATTTAGATGGATGCAGATGGAAGCCAATATTGAGCGTGGGCAACAGTTTAGTGTATAGTTGTTGCCTGGTCTCTTGGCTAAACACTTTGTGCATGACATAGAAATTTTTATGTCTCTGACATGTTCTCCAAAACTGCACTGCTTTTTTTCTTGTGTGTGGGGAAAAGGGGGTACGATAGACAAGGAAAAAATTAAAAGACCACACACATTGCTGATCTGTACACTTATTTCATACTTTAGTAATTTCTAAACCATCCTGTATTGGATAATGCTCATGGTGGGTAGTCAGCAAAGCTTACTGTAAAGTCATCACGGCGTTGCATTTACTGCTCTTACTCTTATACTTGGCCCAAGTTCACATTCTAGGTGGAAATAACTGAAACTTAAAAATTATTTACCTCTAAATATAAATTATAAATTTAATCTTATTTACAGCTCTCAAAGAGTAGCGAACAGGATACAACACTGCAAGTTAAAAAGATTTAGTGGCACTAAACTGGTCATTCAGAATACACTTATTGAGTGCTTGCTATGTACCAGACACTGTGCCAAGCATTAAATCTAAAAAGGCACCAAAAAGGATGCTTAGAAATAGGGCAGTAGCCATCGTTTCCTTGTGTTGATAGAACGTTCCTATCTAAAGAAAAAGATATGGCAAGGTTGTTATACATCCCAGGACATGGAACTGGTTAACTTAAACTGAATTTTCTCATGTTTCTATTGGGAAGTATAAAGAAGGAATGAGAAAATTATAGGCAGAATGTATATCATCCTTGGATGGTAATATATAGTACCAGCGAAAAACTGGCTTTCAGGCTTCTTTTTAGTTTACAGTCCATCTCATTCCAACTCATAACTGTACACACATTCCTTCACAGGCCCCCATTTCATCTTCCTTTAGATTCTGTCCCCCCGCAAGTTTCTGCAAAAGTTTCATCTGTAAATCTATCTATCCACATTACAAATTTCTAATGATACAGATATCAACTTCATGCACCTTGAAGGAAAATTCCACTGTAGTGTATTACGAAAAAAAGGGGTCACACACACACACACACAAAGTGATTTTTCAGATATTAAAGTGTGTAAATATATTTCAGAAATAGACAACAGCCTTTTAAGCACACTTGAAACTTCTCCACGGCCATGATCTTTCCTCCTTAATCCCACGTGATCTGCCAAGTGAGATTGTTTCTAGTGGCTCTGAGGTAGTGGGAGGTTCTTTTACAAAATGTTTGGGGGTTCAGAATTTAAATGTAAATCACTATGTAAAGAAATTCCATTTTACAGGGCACCATTTGAAATAATATTTGAGAATATAGCTTCTAGAGTGCTACTTCTCTAAGAGCCAGCCTCTGAACTGATATAGACCTAACCACTGAAGACAGGTAGTTACTTTTTGGAGATTTCTTGAGGCAGCAAATGTACAACATCCTTTGGTACTCTATCTCAATATATAATCGCTCATAAATCAAGATGTCATTCTTAGGTTTTACCAAATACTCTTGCTGCAATTAAAACTTACTTCCTCTCCCTTAATCTTTTGTGTAGGTAGGAAATAACTGATCATCCTTCTTAAACCTTGTATAATTAAAGACTCTTCACTGCTCTTCAGCTTATCATTTGTATCATTTGTACAATTTGTATCATTTGTATCATTTGCTCTACAGCTTATCATTTGTAGGCTAAGCAACCTATGGGGCTCAAATCTTTTGGTAGTATTTTATTTTGGTGTTAATGCTGATGGATGGATAAATACTGCTTATTCAGTGCTGGAACAATTTCTCTACTGTACACAAAGAATGTAGAGATTCTGATCAAGATCTTCAGTCTCCAAATGCTGCTATTAAAATGTAGACATTTGGATTTTACACACTTCTTTGGGGAAATCAGTTTTATCGCTGAGCGGTTTTTGGGTGTGATCCTTTTGGATTTCACATAAGAAATACAGTACCAAAGGTTATCATTCTCCAGCATGACAAATTAATCACTGGCCTTTTCTGTGTTACTTCAATAACATTTCCATACGAATACACAGCACTAAAAAAATAATTTGTTTACAGAATGAGCCATTTAAAAATTCTCACTTTACCTTGGTTGATTAGTGTTGTCCAAGGCCTCAAACTCTTCTAGAATGACATGGTTTACCTCCAGCACCTAAACAGAGCGCTGACAATTCATTTGTCCTGACGCAGGCGCCTTAGTCATGAATTGTAAAGTCTGAGATACACCCAGTGACAGGCGCACTGGGTCATACAGGTAGGTGGGTTTGGCAACATCAGGTGTGATTTAGCGGGCGCTGCGCTGGCCCTCTTGTAGTCTCCGACTCACTGCAAACGTTCTTTTAACATCCTCTTTCCTTGAGGGCTTCAAAAATCTATTAAAAGGAAAGCACCTCTTGAGGGATAACTTAAGTCATTTCCGCTTTTATCAGAAAAGTAAACGCCTAACACTGTGTAAATCTCTACAGGAATAGGAACCGGGTTGGTGGTTCTGGTGTGAGAGCCTTCGCTTGGCGTTTTCTTCAATGCCCTAAATTCCTCCTCCTGTTAGTTAAGTCCCACACATCCAACTGCTTACTCTTACTCTTTAACGCATCTTCACCCTTCCGAGACCAGATGTGTGGGTAGAGTTTGTGTCTACCGAGATAGGGCCTGGGCTTTCTCGGGGTAGTTGCGCGGGGTGCTCTGGCTCTACTCGCCCGATAGATATCTAGCTTCAGTCTCTGGTAAGCGGAAACATTTTTAAGCACGACAAAAATAACCACTCGTGCTTCAGGCTGTCTCCCTTGCTGAAGTATCTGTGGAAGGCTGGGAGTTCTACTGGTGAAACATCCCTGGCCCAGCCGCTGGAGGCGCAACCCCAACGCGCGACATCCGGGTTCAGGCTCGGGCTCGGGCTCGGGCTCGGGCTCCGGCTCCGGCTCGGGCCGCGGCTCCGGCTTAGAGCCCACCTCCGCCAGGCTCCCTCTGGCCGCATACGCCCCGCCCCCTGCCACTCCTGCGCGCCTCATTGGCCAGGCCCTGAATCCGCCTCGGCTCCTGACTGGCGGCTGCTCCTGTCTGTCTGCGCAGTGGGGACATTTCCGCCGTGAGGGGGGCTGCTCCAAATGGAGGGGGAGGGGAGGTGTTTAGGAGAAAGTGGGGGCTTTGGGTTGCGGGATCCCGCAGCCCGCTGGACGAAGGAGGTCAGAAGCTGGGCTGCGACCACTGGTGAGGGGTTCAAGGTGTGCATGTGTGAGGGGAGAGGGGGAGAGAGAAGGTTGCCTCAGAGGTGACATTCTCTCAGCCTGCGAGCCGTCTTCCAGGCGCGCCATAAACGCCCCGAATTTCCCAGCTACTAAAGGAAGAGGAGGAAGGTGGGTCTCTGTGGCGGTTTGGGGAGGGGCCGGGGCGGGCTTCCCACCACCCCTTGGGCGAGTGTGTTTCCCCCTCTGAGGCGTGTAGAGCCTCCAATGCCTGACCCGCTTTGGCCCCGGAGGCCCAATTTGGGGTTCGACCAGGAGGAACTAGAACGTGTGAGGGTCGGGGCGGGCCCTCCCGGGCTCCTGTCCCTCGGAGTCACCTCTCCCCTCATGGGTGGCCCCCCAGCGTCCGCGGCGGGGGAGGGCGTGTAGCCTTCGGCCCCTCCCGGGAAAAAGCCGCGGCAAGGTTGCCGCCGCTCCCAGCAGCGAGGCGTTGGTCTGGAGGGCCCCGCCCGCCCGCGCGCGCGCCGAGCGCCTCTTAGTCCCGGGACGTTGATGGGCCGGTAGAAAGGGTTGAATCGCTCCCCTCTGCCTGCCTTCCCCGCCTCGCAATCCCTGCAGGGCGGGGACCGCCGTTGGCCAGAGTTTCCCGGGGAACTGTCCAGAGGTCGGACGGCAGAGAGGGGAGGGGGAATAGGGGGTGCGGCCCGCCTGTGCCTGCGGCCTTGCAGCTCCGGAGGGCAGTGAAGTAGCCGCTCTAGATACGCCTCTTTCATTGATGAAATTTAAGTTCGTGTGATACTACCTTTTCCGGGAGCCTCCAGCTGGCCCTCATTTGCGTCAAGGGTTTAGTGTAACCTGGAGTTCCGAGCCGACTCGGTCGCACCAAGTTTGTCTTTTGGAAGTGCGGAAGGTTTTCCTGGGTGTTTTTTTTTCTTTTTTTTTTTTTTGAGACAGTTTTAGCCGCTTTGAATACTCCCTTAAGTGGCAAAACATAGGAAGAGGAGAAGGAACTCGTCGGTTGTTAAAGCAGGGGTGGAAGAGAGACCTGCCCATAGCGTGACTCCTCTAGGCATTTGAATATATATATATATATATACACACATATATATATATAGGCCAGATTATTTTAATAAGTCCCTAAAATGTCGAGATTTGTACAAGGTAAGACACGCTTCTTTTTTCTCCCGGGTTGCTTTAGCAGTACCGAATTTGGGTACTGGCAGTCGAGAGGTTGGTGGGTGGTTTGGAAGTGGAAATGTTCATTTGAGATACAATTCGCGAAACCCTTTTCGTTAAATTGACATTTGAGCTGTCTTGAGCTGCTGGGTTGGCGTTTCAGATACATGTAATTTATACCCCTGTACTCTGCTGCATTTAGTTCTGTCTCCCTGAAATCAGGTTAGTAGCACTCTGGCTTTCTGGGATAGGGGCTGTAAATGATGATAAAACAGGACTTTGGCTGCTGATTAATCCCTGTTCTCTTTTCCGGGTCGAAGTCAAGGTAACTCTGGGTGCGGACGGGAAGGGGAACTGAGAGGGCTGAGGAAAGACAGGTGGGTTTAGCCAGGACTATTGGGGAAGCTTTAGCGTTCTCAGCTTCTCCGTTTGTGTGTACGTGGTCTGAGTCTCAGATTCATTTATTGCGAAACCGGCAATAGCTCGTAGAAGCTGGAGGTCATTTCAGCAGGAGAAATGACTTTGCTGCATTGCTGTGTTTATTTTTTCCCCTTCTTTGATATCTGTAAATATTATTAAGGTTTCTTTCAAATTAGAAAATTGTTCTTTAAGTTCTATATGTGTGTTAAAAAAGGTTTAGGGAATGCCTCTCAACTGAGTTAAGCAGTAACATTGTGTGTATGTGTGTGTGTAACGTGTACACATTGAAATTGGTGCTACTTGAAACCTGTCATCAATTTGTAGCATAGGATTTGCCTTCTGGTAAAAGTAAACCCTTTTCTTGCAGACCCCAGAGTGTGAAAGCTTCGGCCATCTTGCTGAACACACAGCTAGTATAAAGTTCACAACCACTTAATGTGGCTCTCAATAAATGTAATGTACTTAAAAAAATTGTGTCAATGATGGCCATCATTTGGCCCTGCGCATAAAAATGCCCTAGTAGGTTTTATATCACTTTATTAACTCTTCTTTGAGTTTTGTATAATAAAGTAAGAGAATTTGCCTGCCTTATTATGAAAACAGATGGGACACTTATGTCTGCCTTTAGCACTAAGCTCAGAAATGTCACTTGTCATTAGACTTTTAAATTCATGTTATGCCTTGTATGTGGTAAGAGATGCTTCTGTTCAGGTTGAATAAATGTCTTAGTCAAGAATAGAAAGTAGAGGTAACTGTCAGAAGTTTGCTGGACTTTGTAACAACAATATTTAATTACCAGCAAACCAGTATTGCAATAATATGCTAGAGAAGAGTGGACAAGTCACTTCTCTTTAAAAGTTAAAAATAACATTAAACTCCAGGTGTTCCTCGTTGTTATGCTTTAGCGCAGCCTACAGAGATGGTGCATGTTGACTAATGTCACATACTTTGCTGTTTGTTAATGGCTAATTGTTTTCAGGAGATTCTAAATAAAGTGGCAATACCTGTGTATGTTATTATTCCTTTCCCTTGTCATCCACTTTTTTAAAAAAATCAGCTTTTTATCTTGAGATTTTTAGAAAAGTTGCACATATGTCAAAACTAAGAAATTATCACAAGTACCTTACTGTTAACTAAACTACAGACCTAGACTACTTTTCCATGATTCAATCCAACATTGCATTTAATTGCCATCCAATTTGCTCTAAGTGGTAGTTTTCTTTTTAAATTGGCCGTTTTGCACAAAAAGATGACACCTCTCCCCTCCAAAATTTTTTTAACACGATTTTGCTCCTGTTTATCATTGTTTAAATTTGTACTTCAAGTGTAAACTCTCCGTATGTTTAATTAACTCCGCTGCATTGATCAGTGATAAACTTTATTGGGTAATGATTCTGCTGTCTCCACAGATCAGTTTTTAAGTGTAAGCGTTGGGATTTTTGTTTTTGAATTTTTTTTGGTAGCAAAGATCAAATTGTTTGATTTTTGCTGTAGCATTTATTGATATTTCCACTCATTGACACTTAGCTTGTGCTGCTTCATAAGGAAAAGATTGAACAAATATTAGGCCTCTAAACTGTTTTCATATGTTGTCTCATTTAAGCTTCACAAGAACCCTGAGAGGTAGTAGATTTCAATCATGACCTTACAGGTGAGAAAATTTAAGTATCTTATCCAAAGTTCACAGCTAGTAAGCACTGAAATTCATATATAAATGTGTCTTAAACCCTTGTCCTTTCCAGTACCTTTTATTGCCTCTTATGTTAAAAAAACTTACCAGGAACAATGTCTTCTTTCTCCAACTAGACTATCAGTTCCCTGTGGGCAAAGATAATATTATATTCCTGGGGGAAATACAGTGTCTTGAAGTGGTGGATGCTCTGAAAGAATCTGTCATGGATGACAAATGAGAAATGCAGACTTTCCATGTACTTTTTAGTAGTTTAGCCTACTTTTTTTTTTTTTTTTTGCGGTACGCGAGCCTCTCACTGTTGTGGCCTCTCCCGCTGTGGAGCACAGGCTCCGGATGCGCAGGCTCATGGGCCCAGCCACTCCGTGGCATGTGGGATCCGCGGCACGAACCCGTGTCCCCTGCATAGGCAGGTGGACTGTCAACCACTGCGCCACCAGGGAAGCTCCTAACCTACATTTTTGGTTGTAGTTTATTAACACCTCTAACACAAATGTTGAGAAAGATAAAAGGGATGGACCTAGGCTTGAATCCTGTTACTAACAGGTGGTCATAGACAACTTTTCTGAACCTCCGTTTCTATTTATATAAACATTGGGTATTAGTACTTATGCCAAAGGGTTTTTGAGAAGCTGAAATGAGATTAATTACATGAATGCATTTAGATGGCCAGTAAATTTTACTTTCCTTTCTTAAAATGATGGTAGCTTTTTGGATAGCATTGCCACTATGAGTATAACCCCATGTCACAAACAGAAACAATGCACCTATGACAGTTCTTTATTTTCCTATTCTAGGTTTGGTGTTCAGGCCTCCAGCAACTTGGGAGTTGATATATATATATTTTTAAAGTATGGGGTTGGAGGGGAAAGCTTGAACAGTGATGTGAATACATAATTGGTGACAGTTTTTGTTTCAGTCCAATCAACAACTAAAATTATGAGCTCTTACAATACGCAATGTACTGTATTGGGATTTCTCCTGTATCCCTTATGGTTGGCATTTGAAATTCAGATCTGTGTATTATACCTGTGTGTTGTGTACACGTGTTTGAATGTCCTGGAACCTGGGGTTGCTATTCTCGGCTTGAATCTCTTCCCTCAAATCTAGGCAATGTGCTTTATAGCAGCGGTCCCCAACCTTTTTGGCACCAGGGACAGGTTTTGTGGAAAACAGTTTTTCCACGGATGGGGGTGGGGGGATGGTTCAGGGGGTAATGTGAGCAATGGGGAGCAGCAGATGAAGCTTTGCTCCCTAGCCTCCCGCTCACCTCCTGCTGTGTGCCCGGTTCCTAACAGGGTTGGGGACCCCTGCTTTACAGGAAAGCTAGGCATGTCCATTCTCAAGCACTTTGTAAGTTATTAGGTAGAAATGTTCAATTAATAAAAATAGTTAATGTCAATAGGCAGGAGAATTCCCAGTATGTATTCCTTGGCCAAAAGAAGGTTCAACTTGCTTTGGGCATCTCCCAAGTCTGTGTTTCTCAGGCACTTAGAATTCCTTCTCATAGGAGGACTCTTTACTGGATCTCTGGCTTAATCCCCTAGCCGGTGTATTCTGCCCTCAGGTCACCTTCTGTCTGCCTGTGAAATTACATCTCCATTTGCTAGTTTTCTCCATCCCAGGGGTTGTTGCAGGGCCCACAATTTTTCTAAATAAATGTGACTACTACTTAAATGAGAAAGGGCCCCTTGTCACAGTTGGAGGTGACACCTCCTCCTGTGACCCTGCTGGGTCATCAACAGCTGTGACTTTTGCCAGGTATGTTAGTCAGTGCCATTTGGAATTTGGCTTTTCAAAAGTTGTGAGAGCTATGGGACAATCTCCCTACATGATTTGAAATTTATAAATGGCACTGGGCCTGCTGTCATCTAGCCAGCTAAGGCTGTGTTATGTACTTATACTGTAATTTAGAAGAACTTTTAGAAATTATTTATTTATTTGTTAAAAAAATTATTTTTGGCTACATGGTATGCAGGATCTTAGTTCCCCACCAGTGATCGAACCCACGCCCCCGTGCAGTGGAAGCATGGAGCCTTAACCACTGGACCGCCAGGAATGTCTCTGGAGGAACTTTTTAAAAAACTGTCTACTTAAATTATATAAAAATGTCCCTTAATATTCTTAAATTGAGGTACTTTCTTATATTACAAGGGAAGCCATTTGAGTACCTCTGGGTCACTTAAAAAGTATTTCAGATTTTCCATTTGTTGGAATTCTCTTTTAGTGACTTTTTTTTGGTGATTCTTGTTTGGTCAGTGGAAGGTAGCCAGGGAAGATTAGCTGAACTAATTGTAACGGGAGGGGTCTCATATGAATACAGGGGTGAGAAGCATTCTGGGGCCTGGTTGTAGAGGTCAGGCCTAGGCCTGGTTGTTCTCAAATCCTAAGACTAAATTTAGCCTGTTGCTGATTATTTAGATGACTAGGATGTTTTCAGCCCAGGAAGGTTGTGGCATGGATTTGAGGCAGGACTAGAGGTGGCAAAACAATGACTAAGGCACACTTCTCATCTTTTAAAGAGGTAGCTTAGGATTCACTATGTTGCTAGAGAGACAGGGATTTAGTTAAATTCAGAGTCACAGTTATAAATGGAAAATTAAAAGAAATTGGTTGTCTTTGTTCTTCATAACTGGATCTTCTAGTAAAGTGGATGATTTTCATTTGTGAAAGCCCACTCAGGGAAAAAAGAAATTAGACATTAGAGAAATAAGAAATATTAATTGGTACACTTCTTGGAAGTCCCATTTTAATATTCTGAAGATAAATTGAAAAATTAAAAGGAAATTGATGTTAATTTTGGACAGTAGGTGTTGTAATATCAGTTAACATTCACTTCACATTCTCTGTGTATTTATTTTTCTTCATAGAAAATTGTAGTAACTTTATGAATTGTAGTGACTTTAATCAAAAGAATGGGATACTTAATTTGTGTGAGGAAAATTAGTTGGCCTAATAATGAAAATATTCTGGGTCAAAGAATAATATATTGTAATTTTCCAGTTTCCACCATGTTGAATTTGGTACTTTTTGTGGAAGTGCAGGTATTAGGAGTTCCCAAAAAGTCAGATATATCCATTACTGAAAAGTTAATATAAACGAATATTTAAAAGTTAAACTAACTCTGGATTATCTGTAAAAATGAATAATTAAGAGTTGACTGTATTAACTTTATGTAATATGATTCATCCTGATATCCAGAATTTATGCCGGTGGAGAAAATCCCAGCAATATTAGAATAAAATTGTGGGGGAGATCCTCTGAAGGTTTGGGATTTAGTGAATGTGGAAATATGATTCACTTACCACCCTTTTGATTGCTTAGGATCTCTTTAGAAGCTTGGTTTTCTAGACTGGTGTCCTTTTTACACAGCCTACAGTTCCTTTTCTAAACTGTCATGTTTTGAACTTGGTGTAATAGTGTTTGAATTGTGGACATTTTAGTCTTGGGTAATTTGATGGATTGTCCCAGGCACAGTGACTATTAATTGAAACCATATGTCTTAGGTCTCTAAAATTGTACTACCAGGCATGCATCTTTCTATTAATAACTTACTAAATTCTTTGCAAGTTGGCTTGCTAAGTTATAGAAAGAAAATTAAACTTTATGTGTTTTTTGGTTGGGTTTATGTGTGAGAAAGGGGATAGTACTCCATTTGAAAGCTGTTTTCCAGTTCTCTTAACTGGTAAGCAAGCATCTCCTTCAGTTCGTTGCAAAGTAATTGTCTAGGATTCAAATTTGCCTTTGCCAACAGTCCCATTGTTTACTTTTCTCCATCATTGCCAAATGAAATCCGTTGTGCCCCCAAACCATTTTGACAATTAAGAATTGTTTTTGAGAGCCATGGAGAAATTGGCTATGTTGTCTTAGTTAATTTATATAAACAACAAAATGTTTTGTTTTCCAAACCATTGCTAGATATTTGTTAGTTTTTTTATGTAAATCAAGAAAGTTCCCTGTTTCTCTGATTTTTACTTGTATCTTTTAAAAAAACCCCCACTATTTGTTATATTCATGTACATGAAATAGTCATGTTATGCTTAGTCTACGTTTTAATTGTTAGACTATTCTAGGAGACACTCCTTTTAACAATAGTTCCACTTGCTCTTTGGCTGCAAAGGTAATTGAAGTTTGTGTTTTTCTCTGGTTTCTGCCCTGGCAAAGACTGATGTGATTTTTCATTTATGTTATAACCGCCTAGAATTTTAAAGCTTCCAAAGAGTGTAGGAAAACCAAATAACACAGTTCTGCACTGTTGTGGGTTCATCTACGCCGATGGTAAAATGCTTAGGCCTGGTAATAAAATATTTATAGAGTACATAAACGCTTTCTTCAGTTTTTCATTGCCCAGAAAATAAACAATATAGAAGGAAAAGTTGAAGCGCACAAGAGAATGCTTATTCTGATATGTAGTTTTCACTTCACGCAGTAACTTCACTTGATAGACATATTTGGGTTTTTGCAGTTTTCATTCAGATTTGGTGGCATACAGCCTGGAGGTGGTAAACTACATAATGCACCACTAACAGAGAAAGGGAGAACTTCCTCCAGGAAGGAGAGGCAGGGCGCCACGTGGCAGGGTTGGGATTCTTGCTTGGCTGCCACTGTGACTTTAGGCAAGTCAGCATCTCTAGGCTCTGTTTCATCTCCAGGATAAGGGAATTAGACTCACTAACCTTAAAGCCTTTCCAAGTTTAAAAATTTTATCTAAATGCACATGTATCAAATTACACGGCAGGCCTGTCAAATCATTTTTTTGGTCCTTGATGGTGATTTTATGTTGTATCCCTTTTCTCTCCTCTCAACAAATGGGAAATGGGTGTGATAGGCCCCTTACCATCCATTAAACTTGTTGCAGAGTGATATTATTTAACTAGTTGGCACATCTCTCCTGAATGTTCTGTTTTCCAGAAGTGATATTTTCTGTTTTTTTGTTGTTGTTGTTTTTGTTTTAAGAGCTAGTCTGTTGTATGAGAGCAAGGTTAATCTTAATTATTAATGAGAAGTCTGGTTTATGTATAAATTCTAACAGTTAAAAATATTTTTTAAGCAAGCAATGCATGATTAGCAAAAATCTTGATTATTAAGTAGCTCTGCATGTTCAGTGCTGGAACAGTTCTCAAAAGCCTGGTACCTTTTAATTTTTGTTAATCAAAAATCATTTATTAAGCATTCATATGGCTGTGACCCATGCAAGTGTTAGGATGTACATGGCTGAGTCATTTAAAAATCTACGTAAATGTAAACAGTCATACTATAGTTTATAAGCTAAAATAATATTGACTTTAATACTGAAAGATCATATAAAATTGTATAAGACCAACGAATTGATTTTTCTTTATGATTGAATGACACGAACTTTATTTTTCTGTGTTTTTCCTAAATGAAGCTAAATTTGAATATATAAATTGCCCAATTTTGTTTAATCTCTAAAGTTAGTGAAAACATTATGGTGACATTTATGCATAGTAATAAAAATTGAAAGGAAATTTAGAGGTCATTTTGTCTAAACTGAGTACAAGTTTGGCATTTCTTTGACCACATCCATGATACTTGACTGTTAAATCAGCCTCTGCTTGAGAACCCTTAGGTACTTCAGGTACTCAAGACACAGACCATACTTTTCTTAGCCCCATTTCTCCATGACTGGAAATCATAGCTCTTGAACACTTTCTCTTTGGCCTTACCGGGTACAACCTCCACTGGACAGGACTCTACCTTCTTTATACCCAGCACATTGCAGTATCATAATAGGCTCTTACTCATTAATTAATAGGCTTAACTCATTAATTAATAAACATTACTTGAGTACTATGTTTCAAGCTCTGTTTTATGAATACATTGGGTATACAGTGGTGAACAAAATAGATACAATATATTCTTGGATATTGTTGGGTAAGATATACATTGAATAAATTTTAGAAAGTATGATGTCATAAAGGGGAGGTTCAAGGATCTACCATATCAGCATGTAATGGGCAACTGTGCTTAGTTTAGAAAGATTTCTAGGAAGAGATTACATTTAAATTGGACATACAAATAATATATTACTGGCTGTTCAAACCACTAACATGAGAAGTTAAGTCTTGATCTCCAAATCAGGTGCCTGTACTGTGCCAGGTGTTGAGGTAGGTATAGGAAAAAAAGTTGAATAACACTATATGGCTTGTGCCTGTAAGGTGATACAGACAGACATCTCAGCAAAGAATTAAAGTTTTGGGGGTATTTGATATGTGTCTGATACAGCGCAGATTAAAACCTCCACATAGCCGAGTTGTGGCAGAAAGGAAGGCCTCTTTGAACGTTCAGAAGCCACCACCTAGAACACAAGGAATGCCACCTCCACAATAGCAGATGCTATTCAACTCACAACAGAGTTTGAACTTTTGGGGGCTGAGGGATCAGGGAGTTTCCCGGGTGTTGGGATGATTCTCATGACTTTGGAATTCACAACTGGGCCTTTAATTTCTATTTTTCTCTCCTGTGTTTTGGAACAGTCTTATAATAGTTAGGATGGTTTTAATTTCATAGAGCAGAAAAATGCCAACTCAGTTGGCTTAAAAAATGAGGGACTTACTTACATCACATGAATCTTGAAGTAGGATGTTCCAGGGTTGGTTGATTCCGTGCAAAGACTGCATCAGTCTTTTCTTCCTTCTCTTAAGTATATTTGTCTCGTTATTGGGTCAGCTTTCTTCAAAGTCACTAAATGGCAGAAGAAACTGAAGGTGAGGGGTGGACACATACTCATTGTGGCCAGGGATGGAAAAGGTACTATTTTTCTCAGGTGTCTCTTTTTTCAATGAGGAACGCCTTTATCCAAAGTCCTTTGCATACTATATCTTTGTTGCTCACTGGCCAGAATCATTTTATGTTTCACATTTAAACCAGTCCCTGGGAAGGCTTTAGACCAGTCTGGGCCTGGTGCCATTTCTGAAGGCCTTGGGGCAGAGAATAGGTGACCAGAATAGCAATGGGGTAGGAAGATGATTGATATGCATGGCTGATACAAACGTGTTCAAATAAATGGAGTAGAGTCTATATCAGAGCTACTCAAGGCAATACTGGCTGCATTCAGTTATTTGAAATGCATATTCTCCTCACTCCAGACCCAGAGGCAGGATCTCTGGGAGCTTGCCCAGGAATCATGTGTTTTAACAAGCCCTCCAGGTGATCTGCATGCATATTAAAGTTTTAGAACTACTATTGAGATAGGAACTTGGAGCCTTTAGGCATTCTGCTTGAGCGCTTTCTTTAGCTTTGGCTACTCAGAAAAGTACTTCAGCTTGGCTTTTAAGGTATGCCTGGCTAAGGAATTTGTATTTCTTTACCATCAAATGAAAATCCCATCAAATGGAGAAGTGACATGATTAGAGTTGCAGTTTAAGGGAATGAATCCATTCTGCCTGGTACCACCAGATTAGAGTGACAGATGGGTAGACTAGTTAGAAAGCTGTTGTCATCATGACCAGGAGAGTGAAATTAAAGTAGCAGTAGTGCGAATGGAAAGCAATGAATGGAATGGTGGCAGTTCAATTAGGAAGTTTGGTATTGGATTGGATGTAATATGAGGGGAAAGGAGGGAAGAGCCAACTGTGACTGAGATTTCTAGGTCACCTCGGAGTGACTAGGAGAATGTTAATGCCATGGGGTGCCGAGGCGGGAGGGGTGGAGGCAGGGAGATGAATTTAGTTTAGATGATGAGTTTTGTTTTGGACATGTTGAGCTTGAGGTACCCAGCTGGGTATCCAGGTGCAAAAGGTCTAGAAGGCAGTTGGGAATGTGAGCCTGGAGCTCAGGAAAAAAAGATCAGGATGTATTTGGGAGTTATCAGTAAGGAGATGGATAAGGAAATAATTGAGGGGGAAAATGGTCTGAGGACAGAATCTTAGGAAACCCAGGAAGTAGGAGAAGAAAGAAGGAGCCAGTTATGGAAACTGAGGCATGGTTAGAGAGGTAGAAGATGTAAGATAATACTGGGTAGCTGAATCCAAAGAATAAGAGCTTTTCTAGAGGAATATTCGCAAACAACTGGTTTAAAGGACTGCAGTAAGAGCCCGGGAGAGGCTGGTTAAGTTTAATAAGTCATAATTCTACTCAGCATATGTCCTCGGCTTTATTCATGGTTATTTCCAGTTGCCAATACGTTCTTAGAGTTTCGTACTTATTTGGCTCACAGGTCATTTCCTGGTTTAAGATTAAGTGAGCTTGCCAATTCTGTGACTTTGGGTACCTTTTATTGTGGGTTTTCAAGGAAGGTTGGGACTAATCAGATTTAACGAGTGGTGGGAGGTGGCCTGGGAGGGAGGGCTCCTCACCTTCTTAGTTGCTCTAGGTGTTATCTCTGGCCTGCTCCTTGTGAAGCTAGCTTTCTGCTTTGGAATGTGAAGTTGTTTTGTTTGCCAGTATCAGGATGTCAGGGAAGGGTATTATGTACACTTCTTAGTTGCTGAAATGGATAAAATGAAATACCTGAATTAAGAAATGAAAACAATCACTTGCTAGTCTCCTACTTCTCAATTCTATTCCTTTCTTCCTCCTCTTCTCTTCCCCTCCCTCCTTTTTTGGCTCCAGTTGGATAGGGGAAAGTCGATGGTGTTGAAATCTTAGTTCTCGTAAACAGGAAAGAATTAGGAAATTGAGGTACGGGAAAAGTTTCGAAAGGCCTACTGCTTGTTCTATCCCCAATTTACTAAATTGTCATTAAGTCAACTAAGACAATTGTAGTAAACCCAGTTTCATGTGGTAGGGAGTTTCCTGTCTGTTCCAACTGGGCATAAGAAGACATTCTGATAGATATGCTTTCAGAGGAGAGTGTTATTTGGGGATTTTGTGCCAAAGATTAAAGAGAGCCAGACTAGGAGGGAAAAAATGAGCAGGGTATTTCTACCTCACTGTGGTGGAATTGGGCTCAGAATAAATTGGCTTTGCTTCCAGCATTAGCCTGCTCTGTGACTTTGGGTAGGTCATTTAACTTTTCACCCTCAGTTTCCTCATCTGTAAAATGTTGAGGGTAGATTAAATGCTCTGTCTCGTGTCTAAAAATGTTTTGATTTATGATTGAGGTAATGAAATGTTTGATTCCTAAAATGCTCTCTCTGTCTAAAGTGGAGGGGGATCAATTCTCTATTGCTAGGAAGTGAGGTGGTACAAAACATCTTAGGAGGTTAGAAAGCTTGCATTATTCAGTGGATTCTTTAATTGACCTTCCATTAGAAACACAGCTGCCATTGCCAGAAGTGTAACCTGAGAATGTTAAGTCCAAGAAAGCTTCTGAGTTCTATACTTCTTTTCCTACCAGAAATTCCAGACCTTTCTTAAAAAATTCAGGATGGATAAAAGAGGGCACTGCAAAGGGAAATGGTTTCTAGCTCCATGCTTCCTAGTCTGTGCCAGGTGCTTAAGATTGAAAATTCTTTATTCCTTAGAAGCCCTTATTCGTTAATCACTTAAAATCAGAACTTCATAGTAGCACTTTGCCCAGGGGAAGGGGAAGGAAACAGCAGTGGAATGAGGTGGAAGAGGTAATAGGCTTATAACGTTCTTTGTTGTAAAAGCTGTTAAGATTTGTAGAGGGGTAGAAGGAATACAAATTGTTCTTCATCTGCATTTGGTGCTATATCAAACCAATCAAAGTTAGGGATATTTGTCACAACTCGAGATTTTTTTTTTTTTTTTTTTTGGCTGCGTTGGGTCTTCGTTGCTGCGCGCGGGCTTTCTCTAGTTGCTGCGAGAGGGGGCTACTCTTTGTTGAGGTGCGCAGGCTTCTCATTGCGGTGGCTTCTCTTGTTGCACAGCACAGGCTCTAGCCGCGAGGGCTCAGTAGTTGTGGCTCACGGGCCTAGCCGCTCCGCGGCATCTGGGATCCTCCCGGACCGGGACATGGACCCGTGTCCCCTGCATCGGCAGGCGGACTCTCAACCACTGCGCCAGCAGGGAAGCCCTAGAAGACTGTGTTTTGATTGTCACAAATTGTACTGTCTAAAAACATGCTTAAGGTGATTGTCTTAAAAAAAAAAAAAGTTCTCCAAAGACAAAATAGGAACAATTATTATAACAGAAAATAATTATGGTCGAAATGTTTGTGGTTCCTTGGGAATGCTGTGCTTTTTGTGTTTTCCATCATTAGTGCAGTTTGAGTGAAGGTATATAGTTCAGAGGTCTTCGTATTTGCATTTTAAAATTAGGTAAAATGACCTCAACTTTCAAGCTTGAATTCATTTTTAATTTTAATTTTATTTCATACAATGTGTAGATAGTTACCTGTTCTCTGCATTTATAAGTATAAACAATATAAGTCTGTTAATTCTGTAATTTTATAATTATGTAACTCTGTCCTATCCTTAAAACATTTAAAGTAAACCCTTTATGTGCAAAAAAAAAGTTATGCTAACGTGTTCATCCATTATCATCATTTTTTACATATTATAATCAAATTGCTACTTACTAGTTGAAACATATCTTTATGTTGTTTATGGAACATACATAAAGGCGTGTGTTTCTTATGATGTTTCTTAGCTCACAGAGAAGTTATTTATGAACTACAGTGTGGGTCATTTTGGTAATTTTACTGGAGTCCATAAACTTAAGCCTTTGAGAAAAGCACAGTTAGAAAACACTATTTTAGGATTAGGTTGTGTGCTTTCAACAAATTCCCTTGTATTTTTTAAAATTTTAATGTGTTGGAAATTGTGTGTATACTTTTTATTTTGAAGAGCTATGATAAATAACTCATTTGTTAACATTTTTCGGTGTTTGGGAAAGGCTGTCTACATTAAATTACGTCAGGAATTACATATTTACTAATTTTTAATAGTAATTTACTAATTTCTGCTCTCAAAACTATCTTTAAAATATTCATTATGTTGCCTTTAATTCTGTCTATATGCTTCCTTCTGCCCAGATAACAAATGAAGGAATTTATGGTATGTGGGAGTGTTTTTAGGTATATTGAAATATGGTTTTGCTAAATTAACCAACATTTGTAGAACTAACTAGCTATCAAAAGAAATGTTTGAACATAAGCTTCAAAAATACATTTATAAAATAAGATTGAGTTAGGTGTTGAGGATAAAGAGGGGGTGAACAATAATCCGATTGTTCCTTATTTTACAAGAAGTAGACAGGATAATTTCTGTCTAGATAATGAAGTATGTAAAACAACCTTGTTGGCATTTTTCTCCTAAGGTACTTGGGCCTGGGATGTTTTCTTTTTCTGCGTTTTTCTTTGTTTGTTTTCATCTAAGGGGCATTTCTGTCACCTTTAGTGAGATCCATCTGTCATAGAGGTGCCCAGCTATGCCAGAAGTCCTGATAGTCTTGTCCAACACACATGAGCATTGAAAAGTTTGGCTGAAATTAGGAACCAGAAACAGGGAGGCAGCCCTGTGCCCTTCTCCTTTTAAAATGAAAATTTTGATGCCAGGAAAGTAGAGGCACTTTGGAATAGCCAGTATCTCTCAAGAGGTTCTTCTTTAGGGAGGAATATGAGCTAGAGTGGCTCCCCTTCTAAAATGGAAAGGATTCCTTAAATTTTTCATCTGTCCTGGAGGAGGAAGGAGTCAATTTGGCTTCAGTTGCCAAACCCTTCAGTTCTCTTATGAGGCAGCAGTTCCATAAGGACAGGTTCTATAAAATATGCCCTTATTAATGTTATTCCAGGCGTTCTCATTTTTTTCCAGCTTTGACAGCTAGGACAGAAACATCAGCGGAGATGGAACTGTATGCTCAAATGAAGATTAATCATTTTACTTCCACCTGCTTCATCTCCCCCAAAGTGTTGAGTATTTTAGATACACCTGTAAAGCATATAGATGTACCAAACAGTCAAATTTGAGTGCATATGATTATTGAGTCATAACTAGTTGACAATGCTAAAATCCTCCTGGAGATTGATGGGACCAGAAGATTGAGCCCTTTTCATTTGCTGGCACACCAGAAATAAATTGGTTGTGGTTTACCAGCTGTTTGAGTGGCTGTCTGAGTTCTCAGTCTGTGGTTTTTATATTTCTGTTTTAAGATCTCAGCAAAGCAATGTCTCAGGATGGCGCTTCTCAGTTCCAAGAAGTCATTCGACAAGAACTAGAATTATCTGTGAAGAAGGAACTAGAAAAGATACTCACCACAGCACCATCACATGAGTTTGAAGTAAGGACCCTACACTGTTTTTGCTTTCCTCCATCTACATACTGAGTTGCTATTGCTGCTACTGATCATCTAGCCTTAATAAGCACAAGATGTAGTGATATATTTAAAAAACTAGGATTGCTCAATAATTAAGGATTTTCAATATTTGCCCATTATAAAACCATTGTCTTTTTTATTTTTTAAATTCTGGTAAGTTTCTAAAGTTTGAAAGAATCAGAACAAAATTACAATTTATGTGATCTGTGTTTTGGTATCATTGGATGGAAAAATGGATACCAGTGTTGAGTTAAAATTGTGAGAAGTTAATTGATCAACCTTATATCCTGCATGCCTTTTCCAAAGAGCCAGTTCTAACAGAACTGTGCTACTCTGACAGCTATGATAGAGGTTTCCCAGAATAGGCAGGTGTTTACTTTTCTACTTATAAATCAATAGATTATCCTTTTTATTTTCAAATTTCAATTTATACTTAATGTTTTGAGGTTAGCTCATTTTTGTCCCTCCTTGTTCTTTTGGTGAAGATTGTCACTTAAAAGAAGTAGAGAAATACATTGGTGAGTAAATGTAGAGAACCAGTTGGAATTCCCACAGGCCAAATGGTGTTCAGATTACATGATACAGGTGGGAGATGGCGAGTTTACTTGTATTCCTTTAAGTGTGGTTCCTATTAGCTTTTTTTCCTCTTTAGTTTTAAATTGGGGTGTAAAAAAGTCTCTGCTGTACTCCATGTTTTAAACGTATAAGAATTTCACTGAAAGGTATTTTAAATGTACAATATATGTCTGTTTTTATTAAATATTAAGCATTCTGCTAGTTATAACAACGACTTCTATTCTCATAGCACACTAAAAAAGACCTTGATGGATTTCGGAAGCTATTTCATAGATTTTTGCAAGAAAAGGGACCTTCTGTGGATTGGGGAAAAATCCAGAAACCTCCAGAAGATTCGGTAAGTTTTGGATAAAATGTAGGAAAATTTAAGGTAATTTCAGACACTGGTTTAACTTTTGGGGGTGGGATACTATAGGGTACCTATAGGAACCATCAATTCAGACATTGAAACTACAGAGATAGCCTGCTACTACTTTCCTTTCTTTTAGACCCATCTATCCAGTCCTGCAGAGCACTTATGAAAGTCTAATCTCCCTATAACACTACCTCATAACTTAACATCCTTGAATATGAGGCAGTTCTTTTGTTTAAACACATGATAAGAGCTTCATTATGTTTTCTTCCATCTCCAAACCATCTGATTTCTCATTGCCTATAGGGTCATGTACAGTCACTGTCAGGTACTTAAAGCTCTCCCTATGCTTTCAACCCATCTTTCTAGCTGTATTTCCCTTGCCTGCCTTTCTTGAACCAACCCAGCATTCCCTTCACACGCATAGTATTTCCCTGCTTCTAGACTTCTGTGTATGTTGTTTCCTTGGAATGCTACGGGCTCTTCACCTATCAAAATCCTGCTCATTCTTTGAGGCTCAGTCTAAATGCCTCCACCTCTGTTGTCAGCTCCTAGCAGAAAGCTGCACTGAAGAGGTGTAATGCTGTAATATCAGAGGTTCAAATCCTAGCTCTACTGCTTTTGAGCTTTGTGTAAAATGAGAATGATACCAAGTGCTTTCTGTACTTCACAGGGTTGTTATGAGACTCTCTTAAGAAACATATGGAAACATGTTAAACCATGAAACATTTTGCAGATGTTCGTGGTTATTTCTATCATGCTGAGGTAGTAAGCCACACTGATTAGTAGCAGTTGTTTGTATGCATGTGTTGTCTTCTTACTAGTCTTTGAGGCTAGGAGACCATGTATCCTGAGTTGAATGATTGATCTAAATTAAGTGATTGTTTCAGGGACAGGTTTGGTTAACACAGTGACCTTTCTTTCCTTTCCTGTCAGCAGTTTTGACCACTGCTGCTTGTGGCATTTTTCACTGAAGGTAGAAAAGGCTTGATGGAGTGGAATAATTGTATGTAGATAGTTTATCTCTTATGTATCTGTAATCTTAAATAATCTAACATTGGTTTAAAAACAGGGCTGTTTTAAGCAGGAGTTTGGCAAACTACTGTCTGAGGGCTGCACCACTGCTTGTGTTTTGTAAAGTTTTATTGGGACATAACTGCATGCATTCATTTGTATACCATATCTGGTGGCTTAAGCTAATGGAGTCCCTCATATTTCTTCTAATGAGAAAATCTTAAATGTAGTTCCTGGTGAAGAGTACATTTTTTCCTATATGTCAAAATTGTCTTTCAGTTATAAAACTTTTAAAAATTATAAATTACATGCTCATGGTAAAAAAAGAAAACAAAGCAAAAAAAAAAAAAATCCCACCTAAGCGTTCACCTTGAGGCATCTCTCATTTTTGATGTTGAAGTTAAAATTCCTCTTGTCTGTAGTGCTTGCTAATTACAGTGTGCATACATATATATTTTTTTTTCTTTAGGGTCTTCTATTTTAGTCTTTGATTTCCTTCGCTCTAGTGATGTACTGTGATTTATTTTTCTGCTTTTAAGTGGTAGAATTAATCATATTTTCTCCTGAAAAATTATTTAGAGCAATCTTCTGGATAGGTATATAATTTTAAAAAGGAACTAGTTGTAAATTCAGTCAGATTAAAAAAAGAATGGGATTAGGCCTAAAATTATAATAAAAAATTTATGCATTATGTATTTTCCCATTTTAAATAATTAATATTTTTGCTAGGAATTTATTCCTAGTTGAAATGGCTTTACTTTCCTGATTAATGACAGACCTGGGGATAAAGGTTTTCTTCTTAATTCTTGCAGACTTGGGAATTTTTTTTCTCGTTACACAAACTTAACCTTTTGATGATAGAGCCTACCTTGAAGGAAGGCACAAAAATTGATTACTTTCAGTATATTTTATGATTCAGGATTCTGCTTTCACAATGGAGAAATCTGCCTTTGTGTATTTTGAGAGAAGATTGTGATACATAGGAGGGTTTCTTGGCATGGGGATTGGAGTCGGAGGGAGGAAGCAAGTAGAGGGATCAGAACCACCTAGGGATTTTTCCAGTTCAGCGCCACCATTCCAAACAAGGTCTTGACAAATCCTTTCAGGAGGCTATGCCCCTGCAGTGAGCTGTAGTTACTGATAGGAATGTTGAATTGATATAGAAAAATAAAAAGAAAGAAATATAGAATTCTGGATGTAATATGATTTTATGAAGTCTTTTCTCTTTCTGTTTATAAAAATGTAAATCTCCATTAAAAATATGTCTTTGGGGGCTTCCCTGGTGGCGCAGTGGTTGAGAGTCCACCTGCCAATGCAGGGGACACGGGTTCGTGCCCCAGTCCGGGAAGATCCTACATGCTGCGGAGCGGCGGGGCCCGTGAGCCAGGGCTGCTGAGCCTGCGCGTCCGGAGCCTGTGCTCCGCAACGGCAACGCGAGAGGCCACAACACTGAGAGGCCTGCATACCGCAAAAAAAAAAAAAAATATATATATATATGTCTTTATTTTAAAGTCTAGGTTGTGAGCATCTTTTAAAAAATGTTCTTATAATCCCATGTGCCCTTAATGTTGAGGGTTTTGAAATGCAGAGGGAAAAAATAAGTTTGCTCTTTTAACTATGTTATGAGCTTCTTGAGGGCACAAATGTGTCTTACATACTCTGTTAACTATTAGCTTTGGCAAGTAGTTCTGAGAATACAAATTATAGGTTAATATTCATTCACCTTGCTTCCCCTACACTCCTCCGGCTCCCTCCCTCTCCTCCCCACCCCCAGGCTTTTTACTCTCTGGTCATAGAGGTTATATAGAGGTCAGTTTTCCTTTCAAAACACATTATTTAGTGAACATAGGTTCTTTTTTTTTTTTTTTTTTTAAGCATTTAAAAAAATTTATTTTTTTTTGGCTGCGTTGGGTCTTCGTTGCTGCGTGCGGGCTTTCTCTAGTTGTAGCAACCGGGGGCTATTGTTTGTTGCAGTGCGCGGGCTTGTCATTGCGGTGGCTTTTCTTGTTGCGGAGCACGGGCTCTAGGCGCGTGGGCTTCAGTAGTTGTGGCACGCGGCTCAGTAGTTGTGGCTCGAGGGCTCTAGAGCACAGGCTCAGTAGTTGTGGCACATGGGCTTAGTTGCTCTGCAGCATGTGCAATCTTCCCAGACGAGGGCTCGAACCCGTGTCCCCTGTGTTGGCAGGCAGATTCTTAACCACTGTGCCACCAGGGAAGCCTGAACATAGGTTTTTATTTTTTAAATGCAGGTGATACTGTACCCTCTTAACTAAAAAGAAATTATTGTCAGAGAATAGCCATTTAGAGTGACATTTCTCATGTCATCCTTGCATATAAACATTGTTATGACAGAGGATCTATATTTTTGTGTAGGAGTTGGCCACCTTGTTTTGTAAATAAAGTTTTCAGAACACAACCACACTTACTCATTTACGTATTTTCTATAGGTGTTACAATGCTGTGATACTACAATGGCAGAGTTGAATAGTTGTGATGAAGACCATACGGCTTACAAAACCCGAAATACTTCCTTTCTGGACCTTTATGGAAAAAGTTTGTTGACCCCATTTTAGTGTATTTATTTTTAGAAGATCTTCAGTAGTTTACTTCTTTGGTTTCCAGAAAACTGACCTCAAATGCCTTTTTCAATTCAGATGATTACATTTTAGGTAAAACTATTTTTTTATAAATACTAGATTGAAGGATATACTTATAGAGAGACATTGAAATTTTATGTTGTCAAGTTTTACTTACTTATTCTTGCCTACTGTGTTGCATACTTCATTTTAGCTCTGTCAGTGAGCACATATATATATATTTTTTATTGAGGTATAACTAACATACAACATTTTATTACTTTCAGATGTACAACATAGTGATTTAATTTAACATTTGTATGCATTGCTAAATGATCACCACTGTAAGTCTAGTTACCATCTGTCACCATACAGAGTTAATACAATGTTATTGACTGTACTCTCCATGTTTTACTTTACATCCCCATGACTTATTTATTTTATAACTGAAAGTTTGTGCTTCTGGATCCCCATCACACATTTCACTTCCTCCTCCCCTTTGGCAACCACCAGTCTGTTCTCTGACATACGTTTTTTTTTTTTTTGAAAAGCCTATTGAGCCCATATTTTATTGAATTATGCTTAGAAGAAGAACGCAATTTATGGAGTTATGCCATGGATAATGCTTTGCCCCCATTTTGTGAGTGTTAATCTTGATTATTACATTCATTTAGTTATCTTGATATTTAGCTACTTAAGGAAAGTTTTTAAAAAAATGTATTAAGGTTAATGTTTTTGACTAGCGAGGAGGGACCAGTCAGCATGTACAGCTTCATTGGACCATTTAATTGCTTTCTAGAGAGGCCGTAAGAGTGTCTTGTTCCTCGCCAAGCTTAATGTTTGAGCTTAAGTGTTGAGGATGGAGAGGGATGGGAAATAGATAAAAGATATGGGAAGATACAGAGCCTACTCAAGAAGGTATTGGGACTGATGGGTTCTTTTGAGACCTAACTTAAAACCTGTTATCACCTGGCTGGCCATGACCTCTGGTGACAATAAAGTACATTATCATTTATATGAAAATTATATGAAAAATATTCTCTAAATGTTTCACTTAGATAGGAACACAAAGTCCCTGGTTGATTTATGATTGTCATTCTTGTTTTATAGTCCTCAAAAGGGTGAGGGTGTATTTGTGAATGGGGAGGAGTTATATAGGGTCAACTCTTTTTGTTTGTTTGATTGAGATAGAGACTTGGCATGAAAAATATCGTATCAATGTGGTATTTAGCTTCAACAGATTTTTTTTGTTTTGTTCCACAAAATAACTGAGAGCTTTCCTTACTCTTAGTCTTTTTTTTTAAACATCTTTATTGGGGTATAATTGCTTTACAATGGTGTGTTAGTTTCTGCTCTACAACAAAGTGAATCAGCTACACATATACATATGTTCCCATATGTCTTCCCTCTTCGTCTCCCTCCCTCCCACTCTCCCCATCCCACCCCTCCAGGCTGTCACAAAGCCCCGAGCTAATATCCCTGTGCCTTGCGGCTGCTTCCCCCTAGTACTCTTAGTCTTATCAGTACAAAAACATTAAAACGTGTTTAAATATAATAATAAAGCATTCTGAGAAAGTTACAGTGTACGTGTACAGAGTAAAAATACAGATTTTTAAAATTTGTCTTTTGGAAGGTGAATTATAATATATTGTGCAGCTAATGTTTGCACATCTTTTTTTTTAGACCGGGGCACGGACCCGCGTCCCCTGCATCGGCAGGCAGGCTCTCAACCACTGCGCCACCAGGGAAGCCCTGTTTGCACATCTTTTTTGAAAGACTTACTGGAGGCAATTTGGCCAAGGATCTGCCGTGATATGACACAGGATGGTTTGCTTTGAGCATGATGAAGATTTCCCAACTGTAGTCAGCAGCTAATGGCAAAGCCATTAGAGACTTGTTGTTTTGTGTGTGTGTAGAGATAACATTAGATCCTGTAAAGAAGATGTGGTACATATATACAATGGAATATTACTCAGCCATAAAAGGAATGAAATTGGGTCATTTGTAGAGGTATGGATGGACCTAGAGACTGTCATACAGAGTGAAGTAAGTCAGAAAGAGAAAAACATATTGTATATTAACACATATATGTGGAATCTAGAAAAATGGTACAGATGAACTGGTTTGCAAGGCAGAAATAGAGACACAGATGTAGAGAACAAACGTGGACACCAAGGGGGGAAAGCAGGGTGGGGGGTGATGGTGGTGGTAGGATGAATTGGGAGATTGGGATTGACATATATACACTAATATGTATAAAATGGATAACTAATAAGAACCTGCTGTATAAAAAAAAATTTTTTTTTAATTAAAAAAAAAAAAGATAACATTAGATCCTGAATGTAAAAGTATTCCACAAAAAGGAAATAGGTAGTAGCATTTAAGGAAATGGACCTGGGGACATGGGTGGATACCAGAGGGCCTCATCTTTTCCTTGAAGTAAAATTTTAAAATGGTAATATGTAGAATTACTAATCTAATCAAAAATACTAATACTAATTTGGCAAATATTGCTAAAACTCATTCCCTGCCTTTTGATTCCATGATGAATTGAACAGTCTTTAATTTTCTCCAGGACTACCTTCCTTCACATGCCTTTATATACAGGAAACTTATTTCAGGAAGGGGATGTGACTAAGGGGGCTGACCACAGGCCTATGAGTCTTACTTCTGTTCTGGTTACTTATTTATTATTTCACTTTAGAAATAGTAATAGTAAATATATGGCCACTTTAACATCAATCCCATGGTTGACTCTGAGAGACTCTAGGTAATAGTGTTAGACCAGGGTCTCTAACCACACCCCCTGTGTCTAGAGTTGGGGATGGTCCAATCCCACAGAATCGAGTTCCTTGGGAAAATTATAGCATGGATATAGGTAGTAGTACCACTCCTCTGAACATTACCATTCCCCCCCTCCGCAACCCCCACCATATAAAGAACCTTTTTGGACCTTGGCCCATGTGTTGCAAGGCCTAATATAGATCAATTTATTATTATACTCTCCAAGTGTATATTTTATGTAGGCATTTTGTGTCTTATAATCAGATAAGAACAATACATCCGTGAAGTTCTCCTATCCCACATCTTCATCTGTGGTACAACTGTGAGGGAATTCCCATTATTTTTATCTAATACAGGACAACCCTGAACCTGCAAGATTGGCACTGGAAGAATTAAAAAAAAAAAAAAAGAGTGGGTGGCCCATACCTACCTGTAATCCTTTCTGCCCTGTAATTCCTTGGGAACATTTTACTAATTCCTTATCCTTATTCTAGATCAGATGTGGACAACTGACCCTCTGCTCATCCCATTGTATACGCAAGATGAAACTGGAATAAGTTTACACTAGGCATCTGAACCCAGGAAGCCTCTGCAGGGATTGTAGGCCCTAGATAGATTTTTTGAACTTATAGGTAAAACTGTATAAATGTACATTTTCTCAGAGTGGACAGAAGTACTTTTTTAGAATATCATTCGAGAAACTTTTATTGGGTGCTTCCTCTCTGTCAGGAACTAGCTGCATGCTGGGACTACAAAAAAATAAGTCTTGGCCCTTCTTCAGCATTTTGGCCTTGAGTTTTAGAGGAAATGGATCCAGAAACAGCTACCTATGGAATAGTGTGAGAAGCAATCCATAGGGTGCTATGGAAGCATCTAACTGGCATGGGGGCTCCGGAGAGACTTCTTAGCATTAAGGTAGACTCTTGGGGTAACCTTGAGGCAAGACTTCTCTGAGGATGGGAGGAAAATCAAAGAGAAAAAAGCTTTGAACATAATAGGAGTCTAGAAACAAACAGGTTTATAGCATTTAGCTTGTTCTCTGGTTGTGGAGCGTATGGTAGATGTGTCTGCTTCTCCATGTCTAGAGCCAGAAGAAAGGCCCTGAGAGAGCCGGGTGCTGAGTCTCTTTGCCTGACATTGCGGCTCCTGTTGCTGGCTGAAAACCTCAGCCGCTGGGTTACACAGGAAAAATGTCAGAAACTAGTTTCCATTTAAGAGAGACACTAACGGTGGAAGATGGGAACAGAATTTAAAAACCATGCTTCATTATATACCTCAAACAGTTTGCTTAGATTTTTCAACATTGTAAAACATCAACCCAAATAGTTAAAAGATGCTATTCTTAAAAGCAAAAATGAACAAATGGGACCTAGTTAAACTTAAGAGCTTTTGCACAGCAAAGGAAACCATCAACAAAACAAAAAGACAACCTACAGAATGGGAGAAAATAGTTGCAAACAGTGTGACCGACAAGGGATTAATCTCCAAAATATACAAACAGCTCATATGGCTCTATATAAAAAAAAAGAAAACGACCCAGTCAAAAAATGAGCAGAAGACCTAAAGAGACGTTTCTCCAGAGAAGACAAACAGATAACCAACAGGCACATGAAAAGATGCTCAACATTGCTAATTATTAGAGAAATGTAAATCAAAACTACATTGAGATGTAACCTCACTCTGGTCAGAATGACCATCATCAAAAAAATCTACAAATAATAAATGCTGGAGAGGGTGTAAAGAAAGGGAAACCTTCTACACTGTTGGTGGGAATGTAATTGGTGCAGCTGCTATGGAAAACAGCATGGAGTTTCCTTAAAAAACTAAAAATAGAGTTACCATATGATCCAGCAGTCCCATTCCTGGACATATATCCAGAGAAAACTATAATTTGAAAAGACAACATGCACCCCAATGTTCATAGCAGCACTATTCATAATAGCCAAGACATGGGAACAGCCTAAGTGTCCATCGACAGAGGAATGGATAAAGAAGATGTGGTGTACACACACGCACACACACACAGGAATATTAGCCATAAAAACGAATGAAATAATGCCATTTGCAGCAACACGAATGGACCTAGAGATTATCATACTAAGTGAAGTAAGTCAGAGAAAGGCACATATCATATGATATCACTTATATGTGGGATCTAAAAAAATACAAAGGCACTTATTTACAAAACAAATAGGTTCACAGACATAGAAAACAAACATGGTTACCAAAGGGGAAAGATGGGAGAGAGGGATGAATTAGGAGTTTGGGATTAACAGATACACACTACTATATGTAAAATAGGTAAAAACAAAGTCCTGCTGTAATATTGCAGGGAACTATATTCAGTACCTTATAATAACCTTTAATGGAAAAGAAACTGAAAAAGTGCATGCGTATGTGTGTGTGTGTGTGTGTACATGTGATTGAATCACTTTGCTGTACACCTGAAACCAACACAACATTGTAAATCAACTACAATTAAAAAAATAAGTTCAAGGTAAAAAAAAGATGTTTATTCTTGTTTTTGTTTCTTGTGATAAACTTTATAAGGTTAATCAGCATTTTAGCTGTTAATAGCTTTTTTTTAATGTTAGGTTGATTAAGTTATAATTTACATACAGTAAAATTTATTCTTTTTTAGTGTAAGTTTTCTGAGTTCAGAAACGCATACAGCCGTGTAACTACCATCATAATCAAGATATAGAACTTTTCCATTATCCCCAACAGTTTCCTTGTGCAGCTGTAGGGCTTGATTCCCACTTTACTTCTTTCCTTAAACACACAAGCTAAGCAAATATGTATCTTTCTAAAGTATTGCCTTTTCCTTCATTCAGAGTTCTCCAAAGAAGAGGTCAGTCTAGCCTCTACCCTCAGTTTTTTTTTTAAACATCTTTATTGGAGTATAATTGCTTTACAATGTTGTGTTAGTTTCTGCTGTATATTAAAGTGAATCAGCTATATGTATACATATATCCCCATATCTCCTCCTCAGTTTTATATCAGTTTTATATCTGGCCTTTCTTTTAGCCTTTGTTTTCCTCCACGTGCTCCTTTTTTTTTTTTTTTTTAATGGTACGCAGGTCTCTCACTCTTGTGGCCTCTCCTGTTGCGGAGCACAGGCTCTGGACGCGCAGGCTCAGCGGCCATGGCTCACGGGCCCAGCCGCTCCGCGGCATGTGGGATCTTCCTGGACCGGGGCATGAACCCATGTCTCTTGCATCGGCAGGTGGACTCTCAAGCACTGCGCCACCAGGGAAGCTCCCTCCTCCTGCTCTTTAATCTTCCATAAAACTTTTTTTTAATAGCCTCTGACCTTTCCCCCCTGCCCCACCTTCATTTCTCCAGGGCTGCTCCAACAGTGTGAATTATATAATTAAACTAACAATGTACACTGCTTTAATCACTTTAATCACACTGCTATTTAGTACCTTAGAGTTTAAAGCTAGTATGCAGCATAAATAAGATTTGATGTTAGAGGCTTCAGTGTTATTTTTTTGGAAATTTAGGATTGTCACAGTTATTTTGAAGCATCTTTTGTCCACAGTTAGACTAACAGGAGGGTTGACTTATAGGGGAAATTTACGGTGATTTTAGTGAAGAGCTAGTCCTAGTCACATAAGCAGATTGGCTTTTGGACTTCCTATCTCTTCTGTTAGAATTCCTTTCCAACTCTGGTCATCACCCTTTGCCCTTTCTAATCCATACTGAAGTGGAATGTTCTTTGAAAACTACCACCCTAGCTGATAAGGATATGGGCCAAATGTCTCACAAGGTTGACTAATTTTATGATTTTAGCTCACTTCTATAAAGGGGTGATGAGCATGTACCTGTTTGTAGTATTTGAATTTTTTTTTTTTTTTTTTTACCATTGGTATATATTACTTTTGACTTTAACAGTTAAAAAAAAATATCGGAAAGTCTTTGAACTTCCTGGAGTGTCTATAAAAATATTCTCAATTATTGTAAGGGTTAGGGAGCAGTTGGCACGTCTCTTCAGTTACCACCTACTTTGTAGGATCATTTGCCATCTGTAATCACTCTGTTTCTTGTTTTTGTCATTTAGGTTTTCTGTCAGTTCTTTTACTGTCATCTCTTCTCTAGTTTATCAGGTTTAAAGTATACGGTTGTAATAAGACTATTATGATTTTAAATCTCTTCAGCATTTTGGAAGTTGCTACAGTTTTTTTCTTAATTTATTTTATTATTATTTTTTGGCTGCATTTGGTCTTAGTTGCAGGATCTTTGTTGAGGCATGCTGGCTCTTCGTTGCAGTGCGTGAGCTTCTCTCTAGTTGCGGCGTGCCGGTTTTCTCTCTCTAGTTGTGATGCGCAGGCTTCAGAGCGCGTGGGCTCCAGGGCTTGTGGGCTCTGTAGTTTGTGGCACACAGGCTCTCTCCTTGAGGTGCACAAGCTCAGTAGTTGGGGCTCAAGGGCTTAGTTGCCCCACGGCATGTGGGATCTTAGTTCCCTGACCAGGGATCGAACCCGCATACCCGGCATTGGAAGGCAGATTCTTTACCACTGGACCACCAAGGAAGTCCTGGAAGTTGCTACAAGTTTTAATGGGAGGGCATTAAGTATGGGACCTTGAGAGGCAAAAATATTAAGGGTAAGGAACAAAATGCTATAGGTAGGTAAACACATGAGAATTGAATAAGTTAACAATTTACAATATGTGTTTAAATAAGCTTTTAATTTTAGAATAGTTCGATTTTTAGAAAAGTTGCAGAGATTCACTGTGTTTTTAACTAGAAACATTATCAAGCTATCTAAACTGATTTTTGTTACATGTATTCATTTTTAAACTTCCTGCTGAGTCAAAGGAAGCACAAAATAATTGCTAAAAATGCTTATGGAATGTTTCTTCCATGCTCAGAAAAAAAAAGATAGCTGAGAAGAAACATAGAAATGCCAGAGGGGTACCTATAACTAGACTAAATATGGAAAAAGGCAGAAGTAAGCCATTAAACAAAGATTTCTTTTTATAGAAAGGCTTGTGAAAGACAAGTGTTTTCATTGTATATAGTCCTAAAGCCCTTGGGAGATTGGAAAGTTTTCTATTATTTCAAAAGAGCATGAAACAAACACTATTCCAAAATTTTTTGTTTTTTAATGAAGCAAAGCATTAAGGATTTTTCATTTAAAAATTTCATAAAAACCTGTGTATGGGGCTTCCCTGGTGGTGCAGTGGTTGAGAGTCCGCCTGCTGATGCAGGGGATGCGGGTTCGTGCCCCGGTCTGGGAGGATCCCACATGCCGCGGAGCGGCTGGGCCTGTGAGCCATGGCCACTGAGCCTGCGCGTCTGGAGCCTGTGCTCCGCAATGGGAGAGGCCGCAGTGGTGAGAGGCCTGCGTGCCGCAAAAAACAAAACAAAACAAAACCAAACCAAACCTGTGTATGTGCAGCTCTGTATTCTGTAATTAATGCTTATTTTCAATGTTGGGGTGCTTATGTCAGATGTACTGAATCCTTTGTGTTTGTTATCTCATTTAATATTCACAACAGACCTGGAAGATAGGTGCCATTATTATGCTCATTTTAAAAAGAGGAAGCTGAAGTTCAGTTAGTAAGTCATCTAAAAGGAAGAGCCCTGGTATGAACCAGGTGGCAGGCTCCAAAGACCTGTTTCTTTCATATCCTTTAGTAACAATAATGGAGCTCTTCAAGGAGTACAGCCCTATTTTCATCTCTAGTGCACAGAATGGGGCCTACTTTATGTGCTTATCAGCAACAGTAGTAAGAGCAATAACAGCAGACATTTATTCTGTGCTGATGTGCCAAGCATGTTCTCAGCTTTCACATGCATTTCCTTACATGATTCTTAGATGAGTCTAGGAGCTCGCTGTTTTCTCTGTTTCACAATTGAAAGCTCTGAGACTGAGTGGTTTACTTAACTATTAAGTAAGTGGCAGAACCAGAATTTAGGCCCAGATCTGCCTGAGACCAGGCTCTTAACCACTCTGGTATGTTATAGAGCAATCACCAGTTGCCATCCATGTTTGAAAGGAACTTGAAAGTCTTTAAAGCTTGGCTTTTCCATCATTTCTCCACCTTTCCTTGAGTAGAACTGTTGAGTAGGCTCCACTCCTTCCCATAGAGCTTCAGAAATTCTTACTTGACTTTGAAGTTCTAACAGCAACACATTTAACAAATATTTATTAAATGGGTACTGTGGGGTAAGCATTTATCTAGGCATCAGAATACAAGTGAACAAGATAGACAAGGGCCTGACACTCAGTGGAGCTTCATTCTGGTAGAAGAGAGAAAACATAAATGTGTAAAGAAATAAGATTATTTCAAAAGACTCATTTCCCATCGCTGCTGTGCTGGCCCAGGTTTACCTCAGCAGTCACATCTCATCCCTGGCTGAAGACAAGGGTCTCCTTTTCTCATTACTTTTACTCTACAAATTTATCAAATATGCACTATTTTAATTATTGGGAATGCAAAAATAAAGACAATCACTGCTCTTAAACACCTTACAACTTTGTGCAATGCTTCCCACCCTTTCCCATGTAATAACATACACAGAAAATGAATGGAGTAAATACAAGAGGCTGTTTAAAGCTGAGAGGAGGGCTTTGGCCGCCTCAGGGTCTGTGTAGCTGCCTAGAGGGCTAAAGAAATAAACAACACAAGCATGCAATAGCAAGCCAATTTTGAATTTTGGGTTTAGTGGGGAGATGTTTACACAAAGTTACACTTATAGTACAATGGGATAATAGGTGTGAAGGTAGTTTCAGAGACAGTTCACTAACGCATTTCCATCCTAGAGCGATTAACTGGTGTTCTCTGTTTTCTTTGAATGCTTGGGTCTAAATCATCCTAAATTCTTCTCTTACTAAGTGGAGTAGTTTGTTCACCAAAACTTAATAGTATTTGTTCCCAAACCTGTTCATACTAGTTATAGTTTTGTAATGACATAATGAAATTAAATTTTATGAATGAAATGGGCTTCAAAAATTTATTTCCATGAAAATTGAGTTGAATCCTTTGAGAAAGTTGGATAAAGATGAGTAGCCAAAGAGAAAAAAAGTATTGTTAAATTAGGTGAGGGCGAGATAAGTATGAATCTTCAGCACACAGATTGTTTCACAGTTGACTAAGATCTTGGTCCACTTTGAAGAAACGAAACTGGAAAATCACAGATGGTGTCTTATTGGTTTACATAAGTTGACAGAACTCTGGTCAGCAGATCCATACCATACCAAAGGAAAAGATCTCTGTGAACGATTGAACAAAAGTTGAAATATTTTATGTATCTAAAACTTTTTCATTGTTCTGTGTTTGAACTTGTTTTTTAAATCTACCGTCTACCTATCTAGAATGTTTTAGATAAGTGGGTTTCTGGTACATGTAGCAAGTGTAGCAGGAAAGAGCAGTTGAGGAGTTGGAAAGTCCTAAGCAAGTTAGGGATGAAGAGGTGACATTAGAACTGAGTCTACACAAGGTAAGTAGGGACCATGTCTGCAGTTCATTGTCGATTTGGAGGGATCCATTTGGCTGAACTAAGAAGATGCTGGAAAATATAGGAGATGAGAGGTTATATAGCAGGCTTTATATAGCAGGCTAGTTGGAATGTGTTTTTAGGAGGTAAGTGGAGGAGTGGCTCTCTCACTCTGAGTTACATAGGAAATTACGATTTGTTTTGTTTTGTTTTGTTTTTGTTTTTTTTTTTTTTGCAGTACGCGGGCCTCCCACTGCTGTGGCCTCTCCTGCTGCGGTGCACAGGCTCTGGACGCGCAGGCCCAGCGGCCATGGCTTATGGGCCCAGCTGCTCTGCAGCGTGTGGGCTCTTCCTGGACCGGGGCATGAACCCGTGTCACCTGCATTGGCAGGCGGACTCTCAACCACTGCGCCACCAGGGTAGCCCGGAAATTCCGATTTCTTATAGTTCTTGGTTCCCACTGAAGAAATGGCTACTTTTAATTTTTCCTGTTTTGTTTTTCTTTTTTCAACTCCCTTTATCAGGGCTAGCTGACTTCCTTGCAGTTTAGCTTCTATACGTTAATGATGTGTATTGAGCAATTTTTTATAGTTTAAAATCTCTGATCTCATGATATTGAGCTATAATATTCTTAATCATATACCTATTCAACAGGTATGTGAGAAATTACCTCATGCTCAGTGTCAATCAATATATTCCACCATTACAAAACCACCTCCCTATGTATACTGAATTCATTCTGCCTTCAGTGTACTTAGCAGGGTTTTTTTCCAGTTTACCTGTAATGGAAGTGAGGTCAAGAATAGACTCCAGAGTTTTAAATCCTAGCTTCATTACTTCTTAGCCACATAACATTCAGCAGGTTATTTAACTGCTTTAATCCCAGTCTCCTCACTCATAAAAAGTAGACGTAATAAAAGTAAGATTTTAATATTATTGAGAATGCATGTAAAGCATTTACTATGTGCCAGGCACTCTGATAAAGACTCAGTAAATGTTTACTATTGTTGTTATACATTCAACAAATATTTACTAAGTACCTCTTAGATGTCAGGTGCTATCCTGGACACAGTGAAAACAACAGAATTGTATTAAGGTGGTATTTCTCTTTTAAGTTCTGTAACTTTTCTTATTTAAATATTCTTTGTCTTTGGTTATGAATATATATTTATTTGTTATCAGTATATTTAATTTGATATCTATTTCATTTATGGTCATGAATACTTTAATTCTTTCTATGTATCTTATTTTTTGTAAAATATTCCACCAAGTAGGTGAGCCATACTTTACATCCCTGTAATTCTCTTGTATCAAATGTGTTGGTAGTTTGCAATTTTTGTTGTAATAGATAAAGCTCATCTATCGCTAGTGATTTTTCCTGATTGCAGAGATAAATTCTAGGAAATTCTTTAACTTTCTGGATTACAGGAAGTCTGTGCTCCTCAGTAGCTGTAAGGTCAGTGAGGATAAGCAACATAATGTTCTCTGTTATGAAAATGATTAGCTGTACTATTCTGTTTTATGAGTTTTATTGAAGATCCACGTAGTGAAAGCTCCAGGGTGGTGTATGTAGATTGTCTTTAACCAGCAACTCCATCCATGTTTATAGATTTTTTTATCTACTAAACTCAAGCTAGATGTGAAGCCTTGTTTCAGAGGACTATCGTAGTAGCTATTAAAAGAATTGGGCACCCATTCTCATTTTGTGTGGACATTTAGGTATTTAAAGGATTTGTGTGTTCGTTGTGGGGTGTCAGGTTTAGTGAGCAGGGGAAGTTTTGCAGAGCGTTCTTGGCATTGGATCGTTAAAGCTTAGGTGAAATTGTAGGAAGGTTGATGGATGACCATTATAAGATTCTTTGATCATCTATCATTGGGCGTGGCAAAAGTTGGGAATTCAAATGTTTTTTCTTAATTTTTTGATGGTAGGAAATAAGATAATGAATCTAACTCATCACTTGAAGGAAATATAGTAGTAAAAACAGTTGACAGAAGTGTGAGAGTTGGGAGTTTGTACAAGTGTATCAGTGTGTGTTACTTCTGGAAAGTCTCCTGTAGTTGGGCATGTAGGTTGACTCTTATTTTTTTCCTATTATAAAAACCCTGTAATGAATATACTTATATATAAATCCTTGCATCTCAGAATTATTTCTAAGAATAAATATTCAGAAATGGTGTTGTGTTCGGAGGATATAAAGTTTTTAAAGTTTCTTATTAGACATTTCAAATTCCTTTCCAGAAAGTATACCAGTTTGCACTCCTAGTCACATTAATTTATTGGATCAACAGCTATATTTTGAGTGCCAACTGTATATTAGTAGAGAACCATACTGATAAAGCCTTACCCTCATCCAGTTTTTAGTTTATAGTCTAGTGGAGGTGTGGACAGTAAAAGATATGTAATGTAATTTCAGGTAGTGATAAGTGACATGAAAAAAACAAAGGTAAGGATATAGGGAATGAGGGAGTAGAGGTAATATTTTAGAGGGGGTAGGCAGAGAAAGGAAAGGCCTCTCTGAATTAGCATTGAGTAGAGACCTACAGTCTATTGTCAGTCTTGCTACATTTATTAAAGCATTGAGTATTATTGTTTTAAAAAATATTTGCCAGTTGAGATGAAACATTTTAAAATTTTTATTTGATTATTAGGTTGAATTTTTCCTTTGGCTTATTTGCATTATGTTAGTTGTTTGTATTAATTTAATATGGAGCCATCCTTTTATTTGTAATAATTGGTTGTTGGACTTTGAATGGCTATGATCCTTACCTTTATGTAACAAAAAGGCACAGTATTCAAGTTTGGCTCCCCTGAGAGGGCAATATGAGACTTAAGATGAAAATAAGTGATTTTTATGATTCTAGCTCCTGGTAATAGTTCTTTCTGAGATTTTTATTAAGGTTGACTTTAGTAACTGAGGTAGCAGATTGTGGTGAAGGATATTGTGCATGAGTTATTGGGTTGGTGCTGATGAGTGTAGTTGTTTAGAAAGCAGTGTTGTTGCCAAGATTTCTGACTTTTTCTTTGAAAGGACCTGTTTACTTACTCCGTCTTACAAATTTTTGCTTTTGGACATGTGTGGACTCAGTGTATGAAAAGGACAGTTGATTTCCTCCACTACTGGAAAAATTACCCAGTTTTCCTGTCTGTAAGGTCTAGTTGACATGTAATTTAGAATAATTAAAATTAATTTAAAAAGAAACAAAGATGTGGGAGTTAACATCAATAGCTGGCACAATTAAAATATGTACTTGATTTGATAGTTTGTCTTGTGTTCTTATAATTTCTTAAGTGAAAGAAGACGAAAGAACTTTCTTAGGAAATGTACTTTTCCAGGCTTAGCTTATAATGTTTAGTATGTGATCGTTCTGTTTGTTTCCTATCACAGAGGGATCATTTTATAATTACTACACTAATATTATGGCCTGTAAAAATGATTTTTTATGCAGCGCAAAGTCTTAGATTTAGGTTTTCTTTATCAGAATTGTATATAGTGTTGGCTAATTCAGTACTTTTTTTTAAATTAAAATAATGATGTTTGTAATCAGGTTTCTAATTAGTGATGACACCACTTTTGTTTGAAACTTAGTATTTAATAAGGCAAGAAATAAGTTCCAGAGAATGGATTTCATTTATTAATAGCTGTTTGTTCCATTCATTTATTCACTTATTTACTCAACAAATATGTGAGTGCCACTAATGAGCATGACACATAATTAAAGGTGATAGATACGGTAGGGGGAGTACCATATGGCAGTTACTGCCTTCCTGGAGATACGGAGCACTGAACAGACAATTTGGAGACAGTGTAATAATTACTGATAGAAGCTGGTAGTACCTGAAGCAGGAAGTGGGGGCTTTGTCAGACTCCCTCCTGGTCATATGAGTGTCACAGAAAGTGATTTTGCTATGTGGTTCTCTGACACCTTGACAGGGTGTATATGTGTACCTGCACATATACACCCACACAAAAGACTAACTTTTTAAAAAATTCTTTTAATTGTGGTAAAATACACATAACATAAAATCTACCATCTTGACCATTTTTAAGTGTACACTTCAGTAGGGTTAAATATATTCCCATTGTTGTGCAACCAATCTCCAGAACTTTTTCATCTTGCAAAACCAAAACTCTATACCCATTAAACAACAACTCCCATTTCCCTCTCCCCCGATCTCATGGCAACCACCATTCTGCTTTCTGTCGCTATGAATTTGACTACTCTAGGTACCTCATATGAGTAGATAAAAGACTTTTATCTTTTATAAACAGGTTTTCCTTCTGTTGTTTTGAAAATTGCTGAGTTCTGCTACCAGCTACACATCCTTGGTTTTGCTTTCTTGGATGAATATGCGGGGATACAAAAGCCTGGGGGATTGTTCTGTGGCAGCATTGTTGCCAGCGGAACTGCAAGCTCACACGGCCTGAGGGAGCGCCTACTCTGGCCATCCTGAGAAGTCATCACGCAGCATGGAGCCAGGTTAGGAGGAGCAAAGTTTGGAAAGGCAGAGATATTATCAAAACCACAGAAGACCGTCTTAAACCAGGGTTTGGCAGACCTTTTCTGTAAAGGGTCAGATGATGAGTATTTTAGGCTTTGTAGGCTGTGTAGTCTCTGTCATGATCGCTCACCTCAGCCATGGCAGCGTAAAAGCAGCCATAGACGACATGTAAATTAACGAGAGCGGCTGTGTTCCAGCAGCACCCTGTGAAAACAGGTGGCAGGTCTGACTATCCCACAGGCTATAGTTTGTTGGCCTCTGTCTTAAACTATCCTCAAGCTACACATAACTGGAGAGAGATGGGGTGGAACCCATACCTGGGAGATCACTGAGCTGGTTTGTGACCCAGAGCAAAGAGAGAAATTCAGTTTTATCAAATTTTTTTGCCGTATTTTATCAAATTTGTGCCATCGATTATAAGTTGTACCTTTTATATACAACTAAGAAAGAAAAAAAGTGCAACCCATTAATTTTCAGATCCCGTTGGTTGTATGATGCATCCTGGTTTCAGAAATGTTCAAGTGTGGGGTGGGGTGGAGAGTGTGTCTGGATCAGTGATGTAGTGATAGCACAGCCAGCACCTGTGTTCTTACTGTGGGCCACACATTTTGCTTAGCACTTCGCACATATTGTCTCATTTATCCTCATAACAGGTCAATGAAGTAGTTGAAAAAGACTTTGAACAGAAAAATGATTTGCCATAATAAGCAGTGGAACCTAGGATCCAAACCCAGGCAGCCTGGCTAAAAGCCTGTGCTCTCAGCTACTTTACTCTCCTGCCTCATTCAGTTCTGGAGCAATCTTTTTGTCAAATGATGAAATTCATGCTGGAATTGACGTAGTTTATTAAAATGATTTGAATCAGGTCATGGAGGAAACAGCAGCTACATCATTTCCCTTTAGCATGTCCTTGCAATTTCAGACATTTCTCAGGGCAGCCAGAGTAATGTTTTTCACCCATTATGTGCCTGCTGGTGCCCTCAAAGAGGAATTGTTATTTATGAACCTCTTCTGGAAATGTTTTTAAAATGATAAAGTTTCCAAGCCAAACAAAATTTGTGCTGGAAGAAAAGTCTTGGTGCTGTGTACACAGTAGTATCTGTGATGCCAGCCAGCACTTCTGGTCCTGCTACTGCAGAGGAGAGTAAGCACCACATACACTGGCATTCATCCTCTTCTGCATCTGTGAGCGTTGCATCAAAGATGGTGCAATCCTGCACGAGTAAGGCAGACTTCACCGAAGATGACCTTACTGACTTTTGAAGATACAGAAAATGTACGAGCCATTGAGTTCTCGAAGTCTTGGGGAATTCTGGTGTTCGTAGCATAAGCCTGCATTCAACTGACAGAGCAAGCTGTGAGAGCTTGCCTTGGAGAGAGTTGAGGTTTTTAGTACTCAAGATCATCAAAAAAGAAAGTCAAAATTGAATGGCAGTTAAAGATGGCAGGCATCTCAAAGTCCATCTACAGTGTCAACTTCTAATTCAAGCCAAACAGAAGCCTTTTCATTGAAATTCAGTTTGGAGAGTTAGTTTATTTTTTGCTTTATTTGCATGTTAACTTTCACTGGGAAATAAACAGCATCTCTTATAAAGATTATTTTTATATGCTGTGAAATTTCCACAGTAGTGAAGTTTTGTTTTTTGGGGGGATGGCATTGCACTTTCCTGAAAGAGAGTCCATTAACGTCTGATTTTCACAAGTGACTGATAGCTCATAAAGGCTGAGAATCACTGCTCTGAACTGAGATGTGGAAGATGAAGAAAAGGCATTTGGTGAAGTGAGTTTGCGTGAGGGGGAAAGTGCAGAGACTTGCAAGCAAGAGATGTGGCACATTAGAGAGCCCAACGCTGCATGTTCGTGGAGAACAGTGTGTAGGGAAAGTAGGAGAGCAGAGGAAAAAAGGGCCAAATCATTATGGACCTTGTATACCACATCTTCTGTTTGGGATTCAATTCAGCTACATTTAGTAGTGAAACTCAAAATAATAGAGTAAATGTAGAGAGACACAATCCAGAGCTAGTATGGCAACCTGGTGGGTTATCAGGAACCTGCACTTCTCTGTCTTGCCACTCTACTATTCTCACCATATCTCCTTATGGTCCCCGGTGGCCACCTGAATGAACTCTAGTCATCGTGTCTTCGTTCCAAACAGCAGGAAGGGGGAAGAAGGGCACAACCTCTGCCCTTTCACAGAGACTTTCTGGAAATCTTTCAACTCACTTCCAGTTAATCACAGTGACCAGCACTTTGGCACAAATACCTGCTGCAAGGGAAGCTGGAAATGTGGTCTTTTTTGGGGGGTGATGATGTGCCCAGCTGACAATCAGCGTTCTGAAACGGAAGGGGAAAGATGATGTTGGGGTAGGCAGCTAATGATCTCTGCCATGCCGTGTCATTGTTTGCTTTGTGAATGATGTAATCAGGAGAGAAACATCTTCAAATTTTATTTTCCAGAAGATCACCACCTGCAAGGTAGAGGGTGGGTTGGAGGGAGGTAAGGAGACCGTAGAGACCACTGCAGTAACATAGATGAGAGGTGGGTGGGATGCCGGCTGTGACAACAGAGACAGTTTCCTGAGGCTGACAGGACTTGGTCATTGATCAGATGTAAGCAAGCTCTTGGCTTGGCAGTTGGGTGTGTCTTGGTGCCATAGAGACAGGAGCAGATTGCTGGAAAGAGGAGGTCTACTGAGAAGGGGCTTGAAAAGGAACAGGAAGAAAGAGGAGGAAAATAGAATGCAGTGTTTCAGAAGTCAAGGAGGATAGAGGATTTCAAGATCTAGGGAGTGGTCAATTGTGTCAAATGCAGCTGAGAGCACAGTTAGAGAAGTACTGATGTTATGGATAGGATTTAGCAATTAGAAGGATGTTGATGACCTTGGTAAGAGCAGTTCATTGAACTATGGAGAAAACCAGATTGCAGCAGGTGAGCGAGTGAAAGGGAGGTGAGGAAGTAGAGGTGAGTGCAGCAACTTTTTCAAGAAGCTTTGCCTTTAAGAAGATGGAGAAAAGAGGGATGTGAGTATGGAAAGGGATGAGTGAGTGTATGCATTGCTGTTTTCTTTGCTTTTTAGATGTCAAATATTTGAATTTGTTCATGCTGATGGAAAGGAATAGAGAAGGAGAGGTTGATGCTGAGACTGGGAGATTGATGAAACAGGGATCTTGAGATGGGCACTGGCAGAGAGATTGCCTTAGGGTGGGGGACAGCTTTTCCTGTGACGAGAAGGAAGGGGAAGCAGCAGAGGTGGAGATGCAGGGAGGTCCCGAGGATCTGATCTGGTGGCAGAAGGTCGAGGGCATTCCCCATAGAGGATGGCTTTATTTGCTCTATGAATAGCAGTTGAGCGTATCTTGGTGGCCGAGGGGGTGCTGGCAAGTGTGTTGGTGGAGTATGTGATAATGTACATGATTTGCTGGCTTTTCCTGAATGAGAAAACAAATGTCTGGATTAGGTATGATTTTTCTGTCATTAAATTAATTGGTAGGAGCTTTCAAATGACCCAGATTTTGGTCGTTACCTTTAGAAATGTGAAGTAAAGAGACAATGTGAGCCTTGGTACACAAAGGCTGTGCAGTGAGGGTTTGGTGAATAAGCTGATGTTCTTGGAACACTTCCTGTACATATGGAGCGTCATTTCAAACTCTTTTTTTTACTGTTACACAGCTCTTTTCTTTCAGGCAAACTTGCTTCTGTTGAAAAAAAAAAATTTCGAATTGCAATAATCACACCCTTGTGAACCGTAACAGGGCAGCACTGTTAGCTTGTCTGGCACCGTCTCCAGGAATAGCACGAATATGCTACCAAGAACCAGGTTATACTGTTGCTAATGAGAACATGTCTCCATGACGGTGTGAGGAATTCAGCTTTTCTGATAACTGGAAAGTAAGTGTGAGCAGACTTGGCAAGATACAGATCACGTTAGACAGTTTTTAAATGATCTTTTTAAAAATCTTTGTTTCTGCAGAAAAACTAGATTGACATCCTAGAGGGAAGAATGGTGTTTAAAGTATGTTCTTTCATAGATTGCCAGCTACTTTCTTTTGTTCATTCCCCAGAGGAACTTGGGTGTTTGACCCATTCTTTTCTCCCAGTGAGAAGAGAACATGAGTGGCCTCGTCTCCGCTGCGTATTTTGAGGGAGTCTCATGCGGTTTGCCCCACCTCACCTGTAGGGGTTGCCCTGCTGTATATTTACGTGCAGCAGAGGTCTTCTTAGAATACTGAATTCTATTCATGTCTGAATAGAGACATGAAAGAGAAACAGGGTGATCAGGATTGAAAGCGCAAAGATAGCACTAGTCACTGACTAAAGTGATTCAATCAGAGTAACATCAAGGCCACATCCGGCAGTGCATGGTACTCCCTGTTGTCTCCCAACACCTTCCATCTTTGCCTGAGTGGATGTCTTTGTGCATTCTCCTGGGGGAGCTGAGGAGGAGAAAGTGGAGCACAGGTCTAATAACGTTTCTGTGACTAGGTGTGTCCAGCAAAACTTCAGCTGTTACCAAGCAACCTTCTAACACAGGTCCCCTTGGCTTGTGGAAATAAACCGAGCTCTGTGGGATTGCTTGGTGAGGTCCCTGGTGGAGGGTGTGGATAGCATCACCAACAGAGAGAACTTGTGTTGGCATGTATACAGGGTGATTTGTGTGTTGGGAAGCTGAGCTTACCACCTAATTTAACCTGTAATAAGCTGTAGACCAAAAGTGTCCTGGCTTCCTGGACTCACACAATTGGTGCCTTTCTGTGTGTCTGTGTCTGCGTGTGGGAGTGTTGTGGGTATAAGTCGAAACCTAAGTAAAAGTGGAGCCTTCGAACAGCAACACTAACTTGATGACTCTGGACATCTTTCCCCTGGCTGTACCTTGTTACTTCACACCTTGTGACTTCTTCCTTTTCTCTCCATAGTCCTTTTCTTGTTAACAGTCAATTCCTCAGTGGTACTGGTATTTAATTAGCTAGCTGCTTTTAAGAATTAGATATAGCAAGACAAGTAGGTGTTACTGAGAGCACCATCTAAAGAACCATGGTTCCTTGACATTTGTAGGGTGACTCCCTGCCCACTTAAATTGGGGTACAAGGTTCTAAATATGGCACTTCACAGAGAATTCTGGGCCCTAACCTGAATGGTAAACAAGTCTTTCTACTTGTGAGTTGCCTGGGCCTGTACCCAAAAGTCTTCATTAGCTCGGTTTTGGAATTTAGTGTTATGCTTGGATCAGCTTGTTTTATTTCACTCCAAATATTTGAAAAGTAATTCAGAAGTACATTTTAAATTTAAACTCAAGTTAAGATACCAGTCTTGGGAAGATTTGAATTAAAACTAAAAGTATACTTAATATACCTTTTGGCTGAAGGCCAAGTGGCCTAGTGTTAAAATCATTATGAGGCTGAGACCTTTTGTTTATCACCATTATAGAATAAATTTGGGGGATACGAGAAAAAATTAGTTTAGCCTCCATAGACTCAGTCATAAGGAATTGTCTTCTTAAAGCATTCTAGTAAAATGCATGTTTTGAAGATTGTTTAGTGGGAACAAAACGTATTTTTTCTCTAAATACTTTATATTCTTTATGGTATGTGGATCAAAGATGTTTTATCATGAACATACATGACTTTGGAGGGTTTTTTTCTCTTGGTGAAACTTTAAGGCAACAAGGTTGACATTTGGTTTTTAATTCATCTGCACAGGAGGTGAAAAATCCCTATTAGTACTTTTTCTAAAAATGGTTCCTAAACCTCACTTTGTTTAATCCTGTGAGTGTTACTATACCAAACAGTTCTTCAAAGAGTAGAATTAAGATATAATCCAGTTTACATTATTCTGCCTGATATTATTATTTAAATTTGTGTAAACATTTGTTGGCTCAAAAAGGAAATTATATTCTTCTTAAAGATATCTAATATACTCAAATGTTGTGTTTATGTGTTTGGTTGAATGTCTTGTGATGTGATGTCAGTGTCATTAAAGTGAAAGAAAAAAAGATTGTATTGAACAAAGAAGGATTTTGGCAGAGTTTTATTAAAACGAATTGAAACATAATTCTCATCCCTCAGTTGATTTTTTTCTTTTAACAGACCATCTAGAACTGCACATGCCACTAGCCATGTGTATTGATTTACATTTAATACTAAATAAAATGAAAACTTAAGTTCCTCAGCTGCATTTAGCACTGTCTGGAGAGTGACAGTGAAAAAAATGCCATACTATTGATCTTTTGACTACATACTTAAATTTCTTTTTACATTGTTTACATTTTTGTAAAGTTTTTGCCTTGAAATGACAAGCTGCCTATCCCTCAGAGATACTAGTAAATTCACAACTCAGGTGTTGAGCAGTGTCTGAAACCCCAAGCCCTGCCATTCTGTCCTGTTTTCATATGTATGCGAAAGATCAGCATTTTCTTAGATTTATACTTTTAGAACTGTGGTACACCTGTAGTTTTCTTTTCATTCTTTTAATTCAAAGTTAAGAGAGTATTGTTATGTTCATTAAATTCAAATAAAGAGAATCCATTTTCTGATTTACTAAACTAAGACTTCAGAACATGTATTCTATTCCAGTTTTAATACCTGCAAATGGAATAAATAACTTATATAAGGCTCAATTTGCCATAGAATTTGCCAACCTGTACCTGTATTCCAGTTCTTCATATCAATCCTGCCTTCTCTCAGATCTGTTGCATACACACACATCAACTTTATTAAATAAAAATATGTTTCTGGAAAAACCTGCATTAATTTGGAATCTCCTCAGACATATAAGCCACTTTAAAAAAAGAATGCTAAATAAACCTTGAGGACATTGTGCTAAGTGAAATAAGTCAGTCACAAAAATACAAATATTGTATGATTCTACTTGTCTAAGGCACCCAGAGTAGTCAAACTCATGGAGACAGAAAGTAGAAGGGTGATCGCTAGGGGCTGGGGAAAGGAGGGAGTGGGGACTTGTTTTCTAATGAGTATAGCTCCATTTGCAAGATGAAAGAGTTCTGGAGATTGGCTGCACCATAATGTGAATGTACTCCATACTACTCAGCTGTACACTTAAAAATGGTTAAGATGGCAAATTTTATGCTATACATATTTACTACAGTTTTAAAAAAAAGAATGTTATAAGTTATAAAGCTGGTTCTCCGACTTAAGGTTTTCTTTGAGAGTGTCTTGGCTCTTCCTGGCCCTTTGTGTTTTCATACATACGTTAAATTGGCTTGTCAGTTACCACACAAAAAACTCTTGAGATTTTTATTAGGATTGCATTGATCAGTTTGGGGAGAATTAACATCTTTACATTAGCAAGTCTTCTAATTTAGGAACATGATAAATAAATCCCTGAATTTAGTTAAGTCTTAATTTTTCTCAAAAATGTGTTCTGTGTATAATCTTATGTATCTTTTGTTAGATTTACTGCTAGATATTTGCTATTTTTGATGGTTTTATTATAAAAGACACTTTTAAAATCAATTTTATTTTGTAATTTTTTTACATATAGAAGCAGTTAATTTTTTACCACCTTTAAACATTTTAAAGCATACAATTCAGTATTGTTAAGTACATTCATATTGTTGTGCAACCAACCTCCGTAACTCTTTGGTCTTGCAAAACTAAAACTCTCAACCCATTAAACAGCAACTCCCTGTTCCTGTTAACCATCCTGCTACTTTCTGTCTCTGAATCTGACTGTTTTAGGTGCCTCATGTAAGTAGAATCATACAAGTATTTGTCTTTTTGTGACTGGCTTATTTCACTTAATATAATGTCTTCAAGGTTCATCCATGTTGTAGTATGTATCAGAACTTCCTTTTTTTTTTTTAAACATCTTGAGAACTTCCTAACTTTTTAAGGCTGAAAAACATTCCATGTGTGTATATACCACATTTTTTAAAATCCATTCATCTGTTGATGGACATTTGAGTTGCTTCCATTTTTGGCTATTGTGAATACTGCTGCTAAGAAGGTGAGTATACAAACATCTCTTGAGAGTCTGCCTTCAATTCTTTGGGGATATACCCAGAAGTGGAATTGCTGGATCATATGATAATTCTATTTTTAATTTATTAGGAACCACCATATTTTTTTCCTTAACAGGTACACCATTTTACATTCCCACCAACAGTGCACAAGGGCTCCAAAAGCAGTGGCTTTTTTTTTTTTTAATTTTTGGCTGCGTTGGATCTTTGTTGCTGTGCGCGGGCTTTCTCTAGTTGTGGCGAGTCGGGGCTACTCTTTGTTGCAGTGCGCGGGCTTCTCTTGTTGCGGAGCACAGGCTCTGGGCACGCAGGCTTCAGTAGTTGTGGCACGTGGGCTCACCAGTTGTGGCTCACCAGCTCTAGAGCTCAGGCTCAGTAGTTGTGGGGCACGGGCTTAGTTGCTTGGCGGCATGTGGGATCTTCCTGGACCAGGGCTCGAACCCATATCCCCTGCATTGGCAGGCAGATTCTTAACAAATGCTCCATCAGGGAAGTCCCTAAAAGCAGTGTTTTTTGTTGTTTTTTTTAATACTGACCATGTATCTTCAATGTTGCTATGCTTACATTATCCTAACAATTTATTTGTGAGGTCTTTGGATTTTTCCACATGTAAAATCATATCATCTGTGAATAATGACAATTTTGTCTCTCAGTGGATACATAAACTGAATACTACATGGCAGTGAAAAGTGAATGTATTATAGCTGCATGCATTAATGTGAATAATTCTTAAAACATTGAATTAAAGAAGCAAGTCACAAGAGGATACTTTATAGTATGATTCAACTTATTTAAAAGTTTAGAGACAAATAAAATTAAGTAAAATATTGTTATCATTATGAATGCATACATAGGTGGTAAAACTACAGGAAGTCAAAGTCAAGGTGGTTGTTACCACTAGGGGTGGAAGAGGAATATGATCAGGGACAGATGCATGCAGGCTTCTACGCTATGGCAGTATTCTTTTTAAATTTAGGTTATTCTTTCTACCCTGTATGTGTATTTTATAAACTTTTGTATGTGTGATATTTCACAATCAAAGTATTTTTAGGTGAAATTGAAAAACATAGGCTTGTCTCACCATATGTAGGAAAAAAATTTGCTTCTATGTATTCTATTTTCTTTTTAAAGTGTATTAAAAGAAACATTAAATAGGTAAAAATATTTCCATACTAAAACAGTTTTACCTAAAATGAATACATGAACTAGGGGTTGTCAGTTAAATTGATTTTCACACCCTTGTGAGGCTTCTGTAAATATCAGACTCTTTTCTGGGAAGTCAGAAGTAACCGCTAGGGACTTGCCTGGTGGCGCAGTGGTTAAGAATCCGCCTGCCAATGCAGGGGACATGGGTTTGAGCCCTGGTCCGGGAGGATCGCACATGCCGCGGAGCAACTAAGCCTGTGCGCCACAACTACTGAGCCTGCACTCTAGAGTCCTTGAGCCACAGCTACTGAGCCCCGTGCACTGCAGCTACTGAGCCCATGTGCTGCAACTGCTGAAGCCTGTGTGCCTAGAGCCCATGCTTCACAACAAGAGAAGCCACTACGATGAGAAGCCCGTGCACTGCAACGAAGAGTAGCCCCCACTCGCCGCAAGTAGAGAAAGCCCACTCGCAGCAACGAAGACCCAACACAGCCAATTAAAAAAACAAACTGCTAAATGGAAATGTAAATTCTTGGCTTTAAAAAGATAATTGGAAACTAATTGGCTTGGTCCCATTTGCTAATAACTTTTTTTTTTTTTTTTTTGCGGTATGCGGGCCTCTCACTGTTGTGGCCTCTCCTGTTGCGGAGCACAGGCTCCGGATGCGCAGGCTCAGCGGCCATGGCTCACGGGCCCAGCCGCTCCGTGGCATGTGGGATCTTCCCGGACCAGGGCACGAACCCGTGTCTCCTGCATCAGCAGGCGGACTCTCAACCACTGCGCCACCAGGGAAGCCCGCTAATGACTCTTTTGAGTAGATATAATGTGCCTAAGAAATTCTCAATAGATACTTGAAGTGTATGGCCAGGAATCCACATTTGACATGTATGTATTTTTGACCAAGTATAAAGGGATTTTTGCCTTCACAGCCTAATCACTGCAATGTGAGCCCATCAACTCCTTTTCCAATCATAGACTTTATTCATCATACACACACACATACACACACACACCATCACACACACCTACATGTAGTAGAACATGAAAACAGCAAAGTGTGTGATAGGGTTTTATTTTTTCAGTCCCCTCAAGTGTTATCTATCCTCCACCATCATGTAACCAAAGAGTACATTTGATGACTTATTTCATTAAAGAAAAATAACAAATGTTCTTCTGTAAATGGATAGAAAATATACTGTGATCTTTTTAAAAACTTTCATTCTTGTTATAAGATGTTTAGACTTGCTTGTGCCTCTTCTTTAAACAGAAGAATTTGAGCTTCCACTGTGTCATTGTTCCTTCCCTGTGAGGGATGAATCGAAGGTGAAGGTTCTATGCTCATTTCGAACTTGTTTTACTGTTTACACAACTCATTTTCTTTCAGGCAAACTTGCTTTCGTTAAAAAAAAAAAAAAAAGACTTTCAGATTGCAATAATCACACCCTTGTGAACCATAATAGAGCAGGTACTGTTAGCTTGTTTTGAGTATTTGGCACTGTCTCCAGGAATAGCATGAATATATTACCAAGAACTGTGTGATCGTGTATATGCTTCTCCAGAACTGAAGTAGATTCACAGTGTACCAGAAATAGTCACACATTTGATGAGTTCAGTGCACCCTATTTGCTATGTTGATGCAAATTGAGAATTCTGAGTTTTTGAAGGTAGTCCCCGAGACTTGGGTGTTCTCACCAGCCAGACAAATATTTGTAGACTATAAATACTTTTCCCCCTCTTGTACTCCATTGTACTGTAAATGAACTGCTGAACTACTTCTCTGTGCAAGGGAAGTTGCCGATGAGAACTTGATTTTGAACCAGAAGGGCCCTGGACATTAAAGGAAATGTAGTTGAAACTTTCTACAGAGAAAGCAGACCTCTTTAAGGAAGCATGGAAATAACCTTGGTATTGATTTGGTTTAACCTTTTATAAAGCTGTTTGAATTATTCTATAATTTTTTTTTAAAATTTCAGATTCAGCCCTATGAGAAGATAAAGGCCAGGGGCTTACCTGATAACATATCTTCTGTGCTGAACAAGCTGGTGGTGGTGAAACTCAATGGTGGTTTGGGAACCAGCATGGGCTGCAAAGGCCCGAAGAGTCTGATTGGTGTGAGGAATGAGAATACCTTTCTGGATCTGACCGTTCAGCAAATCGAAGTGAGTAGTAACTGTTAGCCTTTCTCACGAGCTAACAAAATCATTTTTAGTTTTTAGGGTATTGTAAATGTTACCTTATAAAATAACAGATGTGCATTTGAACTAGTCAAGGAGCTTGCTACCTTTAGTCTCTTTATTAGTGTATAGAAAAGGTTTGGTGTTCTAAGAGCAAAGCCTTAGGGTGATGTAAAAGCTTTTGATCTTTAAATAGCATTTGTGGCGCTGAAATCTCTGGATCTCTTTGGATTCTCCTTTCATCTCCCCGCCTCTCTCCCCGCTGTCTGTCTAGTGGTAGCCTTCATCACAGCTGGGATGATCTGGCTTTATTAACCCCTTTTGGGAGGCTGGGGAAAATTTCATGTATCTGGTTGGGCACCGTGGATGCTAAGAACTGTTGCTGGCGTCTCTCTTGATCATAGTCCATAAAGTCATTAATCATAGACCATAAGCTCTTCGGGGCAGTGGCCCTATGTTTTTCATCTCTTTATCCCTAGTGTCTCATACGGTGCCATCAACCACGATAATAAGAGCAGTAGCAGTGGCTAACATTCATCCAGCACTTACTGTACACCAAGTGTTATTCTGAGCTCTTTACGTGAATTGACTCATTTGTTCCTCTCCACAACTCTGTGAGATAAGCACTATTATCATCCCCATTTTACAGATGAGGAAACCAAGACTCAGGTTGATTTACTTGCCCAAGGTTCCCTAGCTAGTTAGTAAGTGCAGAATCAAACTCTGAACATAGGACAGTCTGACTTCTAATATCCTATTTTCTTCTCATTCTGTTGCCTCTTAGCTCTTTCTAGAGATGGAAAAGATTTCAGTTGGGGTAAAATTACAATTCTTAACATGAATCCTGAGAATAGGGAGACATGTCTTTGTAACATTTGTACTTTCATCTCCACTGTGCTTTGGACACAGAGTAAATGCTTAGCCTGTGTTTGCCCATCCAGCAAGGCCATAGGGCATTGTGGCTGGGCACACAGCTGCAGAGTCAGACTGCGGGGGTGAGGGGGGTGGTGTCCTTGTTCTGCCACTGACCTGCCACCTCTCTGGGCCTCAGTTTAGCCATCCATAAAATGCAGACAGTAGTTTCTGTCTCATAGGGTTGTGACTTAATGAGCAAGTACATGGTGAATTGATAGCAAAATGTCTTATGCTAAATAGTTATATTTTATTGCAAATCTATATATTTTACAACTTATAGATGATGTTTTGGACATCTTGTGATTAACCACGGAGAGTTAATTTTACACTTTGAAGCAAAAGAAAAGTAAGTCTGGGTAGTCTGATTGTCGTTTTCTTCCCTAGCATTTGAACAAAACCTACAATACAGATGTTCCTCTTGTTCTAATGAACTCTTTTAACACGGATGAAGATACAAAAAAAATACTACAGAAGTATAATCACTGTCGTGTGAAAATCTACACTTTTAATCAAAGCAGGTACAAGGAGTAAAAAAATTAACTCTGGGGGATGTTATTCCTGGGAAAGAAGGACTTCTTTGTTTTGTTTAAACAGCAGCCTCAAGATGTACAAGTGCCAAAGACTGTCTGCAAGTGTTTAATGCCTTTAAAGGCTGAACATTTGTTAATAGATATGTGATAGTTGCAATCACTCTGGTTATGTAACTTGGACTTCTTAAAAGAGAATCTGCCTGAGATTCTGGTTCTGCCAGTGGTAGGAAGCAGACATCCCTGAGTACTAACCTCCTGTTGATTTTCTGGGAAAGTACTATCCCGCTGTTGATTTTCTGAATATATCTGTTGGTAAGAATGGACACCATTTCCCAAATAGGTTTTCAGGGAAAAGAACAATCCCACCACCAAATAAGTTTGAGAAAATTTACTTAATATGTCTCTCCTCTCTTAAGAAGTCATGAAACATATTAATGTCTTAAAAATATGGGGTGTCCTCCCATCTGCATGACCATGGAATACTTTTTTTTTTGCAGCAAATATTACTATCTAGGAAGCTGATTTTTTGGGTCAACACAGATAATGAGAGATTTTCTTAAATGGATTCACTTACGATTAAATTACTACTGACAGACTGAAAGGGAGGGAAGTTTTATTTAACTTTAAATGCATTATTTTACTTGAAGGTCTGGAATGCTCTAAAGAGCTGATACTGAAAAAGAACGTTTTCTTTTTAAGGTACCCGAGGATTAATAAAGAATCTTTACTACCTGTAGCAAAGAATGTATCGTTCTCAGGGGAAAATACAGAAGCCTGGTACCCTCCGGGTCATGGAGATATTTACGCCAGTTTCTACAACTCTGGTTTGCTCGATACCTTTATAGGAGAAGGCAAAGAGTATATTTTTGTGTCCAACATAGATAATTTGGGTGCCACCGTGGATCTTTATATTCTTAATCATCTAATGAACCCACCCAATGGAAAACCTTGTGAATTTGTCATGGAAGTCACAAATAAAACACGTGCAGATGTAAAGGTAAATACTGAGAGGAAGCAGTTTGGGGATTCACATCTTCACATTTCATAGTTCAAACTTTTTATCGGAAAGTTTCTGTTTAGAAACTTGATAACATCATTGTAAGCCAAAGTGGGATAGTACTCTAGAGTACCCTAAGTTCCATCTGATATAAGTGTGTATATAAATCCAGGTTTAATAGTAGTAAGATCATCTTTACTTTTTGAATAATCTGTATGGGCAATTTTAACTGAAAACAATTCCACATATATTTATAGGATAATCTGAAACATATGTGAAAACACTTTCAGTAACTTTGTTCAAACCATTAATATTCTTCTAGTTTGGTGCTTAAGTGTTTTTTATTTAATTATTCCTTTAATGAAAATTTATTTCTATAATATGTATTTCTCTATATTTTTTATCACTGTAATATCTGTTGTAAAAAAAAAAAAAAAGCAGTTTGATACAAAGCAAAAATCTGTTTTTTTCACTTTGCATGTCTAATGGTGATGACACTTGGCCTTTGATGGAATGGTACACAAGGTTTTCTCCTCACCCTCAGGGAGTAAGAAAAGTGGGCAATGTGTGAATACTACTATGGTTGGTCCCGGGGCTGGGTTCTATGCCTCTTGCAAATGACCCCTTCACACGAGTAGACATCCCTTCCCTCTTCCCACACTGCCATGGCCTCTAGGCTAAGGCCACTCAGAGGTACCTTCCCCTCCACTTGAGCCTGTCTTGACTTTACTCCCCTTACCTTAGAGGTAGTCAGAGCAGGGTTGTGAGGTGGTAGGATCGGTTGTTTGGTAGTGGTTGGTGGTTTGAGAATAAGAGGAATGTCTGTTCTTGTAGGAGATCTTTGGAAAGTGAGGCAGACTCTGATGTACTCCCAGGGCTTTTATTGTGGACAAGAGGGCGTGTATACAGTATAAGATGACAGACAACCTGAATTATTTTCTTTGGTTCTACTTTAATACATGTGTTGCTTTGTATCACAGATCAAATCACTGCCAATGCTTTTTATTTCTGGGGGATTTTGTCACGAGTGTCTTTTCTGTATCGTTCGTAGACTGTAAACAATGTAGTATGGCTGTAATTGGGAGAGATGTGGAGGCACTCACTCTTCTCTGCCTTTCTAGGGTGGGACACTCACTCAGTATGAAGGAAAATTGAGACTGGTGGAAATTGCTCAAGTGCCAAAAGCACATGTTGATGAGTTCAAATCTGTATCAAAATTCAAAATATTTAATACAAACAACCTATGGATCTCTCTTACAGCAGTTAAAAGACTGCAGGAGCAGAATGCTATTGACATGGAAATCATTGTAAATCCAAAGGTAAGCCAGAGTTGCAGGCCATCAGACTCCCTGGTTCTGATCACAGCATGCTACACACAGACCCCCTGCCCACTCCCTATGGCCCATCTATCCCATGGGTCATTGCTTTTCACCTAGTTAGTTTCTTCAGTTCCTGGCCCTGTCTTTCAGAGTCGACACCCATCCCTTTAGTGTGCCAGACGAGCCATGGTGCCCTTACTTGACCCTGGGCTGTGGCAGTGGCAAGAGCACTGGACCCAAGAGTTAAGGGCCCACCTCAGTCCTGTTGCTCTGGTACTGATAGGCCTTTCGGTCACAGGCATCTGTGTGGGTTTTCTGAACCTTTGGTTCTTTCTCATAAAATAGAAATGTTACTGAGAAGAGTTATGAAGCTGAAAAAGATCACATATATATAAGCACCTGGTGTACGGTAGGGGCTTGAGAAATGTCAGTTCTCAAAATTCTGTTTTCTTCAATGGATCTCTGAAACCACTCCCCAAGTATTAACTAGCCCATGTGGAACTAAGTTGCTGAAATCTCTGTTTCTCTCTCCTGCTCCCTTTCTTACAGACTTTGGATGGAGGCCTGAATGTCATTCAGTTGGAAACTGCAGTAGGGGCTGCCATTAAAAGTTTTGAGAACTCTCTAGGTATTAATGTTCCTAGGAGCCGTTTTCTGCCTGTCAAAACCACATCAGATCTCTTGCTTGTGATGTCAAACCTCTATAGCCTTAATGCAGGATCTCTGACAATGAGTGAAAAGCGGGAATTTCCTACAGTGCCCTTGGTTAAATTAGGCAGTTCTTTTACAAAGGTACGTAATTATAAAGATGATATACATGTAGATTTGTATTTCTTAAATGTGTAATTATAAAGATACGATACACGTGTGAATTGGAATCTAATTACAGTCTTTGCTGCTGATCTATTATATTCCTCCATCTCTATTGTCTTTTAAAGGGAATCAATCATAGAAGGTGAAAATGTAACTCATTTTTTAACCAACTGCTATAGAGTAGAAAAGAATGTTTACATTTTAAGACATTTTATCTTATGTCTCGTTTAAGACCATTACTGTTTTCATCAGTGAGAGAATGTTAATTCTAGTTTCACAAAATGTATTGAGCCTCTACCATGTGTAAGGCAGTGTTCTAGGTGCCAGGTATTTAGCAGTAAATGAAACAGACTAAAATCTTTGCCTTCCTGGATATTCTAGTGGGGAAGGATGATAATAAGCAAGTAAGACAAATGTATAGTACGTTGAATGATGGAAAATGCTAAATAAAGCAGGAGTAGGGAATGTGTGGGTGTGGCAGTGGTGGTGTCATTTTACATTGGGTGGCCAGAGGGCCTCACTGAGAAATTGAGTACACCATGCAGGTATCTGGGGCAAAAAAGCATTCTAGGCAGGAGGAATAGCAAGTATAGTAAAACTGACCCTAACATGATAAGTGGAAACCAAAAAATTTAATCACATAAAATGCTGTGAGGTTAATGAAGTGACAGGGTGAGCTTTTGTGGCTGGCCTATAGAGTCCTGCTATGCAAGTCTATTCTAGTCCTGGTTGTGGTTTAGTGTCACCTCGTGTGGATGTGTGTACTTGCCCTTATATGTTTGGGGCTATCATTCTGGGTCTTGTGGCTGGGCTGTAATTTCCAAGATAGCATCAGGCATTTTAGAAGTCTCCCTGGTCTTTCGTGCCTCCCTCATCTGCCGGGTTGGGCTGGGAAAATCCTGGTGCTACAAGGACCCACCATCTGCCCACATCCTGAGGTAAGATTCCTAATCATTTTCCACCTAATCTCATCTTCCCTTCCTACTCTTTCTAGCCTCTTCCATACCCTGCAGGAGATAAGAACTTTAGCTGCCTCAATTTGAGAACAGGGGCTGAGTGGGCAGTGGCTACTTGCTCTGAGGAAGAACATGTCTTAAGGACACTAGAGCACAGTGAGCAAGTGAGGGATGGGGGTGGGAGATAGTTGGTCAGAGAGATGACAGGCCAGATTGTGTAGAACCTTGTAATTGAATATTGGGATTGTGGCTTTTTTTTTTTTTTCTGGGGGATGAGAAGCCATTGGAGGTTGTGAGCTGAGGGGTCAAGCTGACCAATCTGGTGGGCAAGGGTAGAATCAGGGAAACCAGGGATAGGCTGTTGCTGGAATCGTGGCTTGGACCAGGGGTTTTTGCAGGGGAAATAGTGAAAAAATGTTGACATTATATTTTGAAAGTTGTACCTACAACTTGCTGTTGGACTAGGTAGGAGGGTGAGAGAGAGAGAGAACGGTAAGGATGGCTCTGAGGTTTTTGGCCTGTGCAACTGGCAACATGGAATTGCCATTTACTGAGACACAGGAAGGCTTGGGTAGAGTAGGTTTAGGGGGAGCAGAATGAGGAGTTAAATTTTGGAGATACTGTACTTGGACCTTCAAATGGAGAAGCTGAATGTATGAGTGTGGAGGAGAGATCTATAAAAGAGGTAAATTTGAGGGTTGACACTTCATAGCTGGTAATTAAAGCCATGAGATAAGAACCACCTACGGAGTGAAAGGGGGGTGGGAAGTCTAAGAACTGAGCCTTGCGGGACTGGAAGGTTTAGAGGGTGGGGATGAGGTGGAGGAAGCAGCAAAGATGACTGAGGAGTTGCAGATGAAGAACTGGGCAGGAAATCATGAATGTGTGTGGCCTGAAAGCCAAATGAAGAAAATGGTTCAAGAAAAGGGGCTAATCATTTGCAGTCGAGTGCTGCTGCCGATTCAAGTAAGAGGAATGAGAACTTACCATTAGAAGAGTTGAGAGGTTCTGGAGCCTGACTGGAATGGATTTAAAAGAGAATAGAAGAGAAATTGGAGATATGAGTGTAGAAAACTTATTCAAGAGTTTTGCTTTAAAGAAAAACAAAAATGGAGCTATAGGTAGAAAGGGATGTAAGATTTTACAGGGTTTTTTTTTAAATTGAGAGAATTTATAGCATGTCTTATACATTGATGGGAGTTGATACAATCAAGAGGGAAGGAACATTGAAGAGGGAGAAGGAATTGCTGGACAGTATCCTCGGGCAGTAGCCATAAGAAGAGTTAGCCTTAAGTTGGAATAGAAATAGTCCAACCCCAGTACTAGGAGGGACACAGTAATGGGCTAGAGGGCAAGTGGGTGGTGGTGGTAGAAGCCAGTGGAAGTTTTCCTGTTGCTTCTGTTTTTCTCAGCAAAATAGGAAACAAGGCCATATAGGACTATTTCTAGTGCCGGTAATCTAAGGAAATAATAAGAGGCAAAGATAGTGATCATTTATAATGATAATTTGTGCTGTTGCTCTTCCTGAACTATATTCCTTCTTCTGAATCCTACCCATCCCATAAAACCCAGCTCCAGTCTAGCTTGCTTCGAACCATGATGATCTCTCTCTTTTTTCCAACTAACTCCAGATTATGTGAACCACTCGTCTGGCTCTTAGCGTGTTGGTTGTTTATCTTTTTATTTAATTACTGTTTTTTTAAATGTCTGATCTACTCAGCTGTAGTGTAAATTGCTTGATTGTAGGGACAATGTTCATATCTCCTGGTCTCTCCTGCACAGGATATATAAATTCTCACTGCACGCACAGTGAGTGCTTAATAAACAGGGTTCCTCCCGTAGAAGGCCTGAGCTTGGACATAAATAGAATGTTTTACAGTTCAAGCAAACTGTCTTGTTAATTTAATCCCTGTTTTTCTGTTAACCCATTTTTGAAACAATTTTTACGTTTACATTTTTCCTTCAGGTTCAGGATTATCTAAGGAGATTTGAAAGTATACCAGATATGCTTGAATTGGATCACCTCACAGTTTCAGGAGATGTAACATTTGGCAAGAATGTTTCATTAAAGGTGTGTGGTTATGATGAAAATTACAGTTCTTATAGCTTTACAAGACAGGTTTCATTTTCTAGTCCTAAATTTACCTTTAAGGAATACTTCCTAGGTTGTACCAGATTGTTTATAAGATATGCATTTTAAAAATGAAATAGCTTACTACAATATTTAGTATTAATACTGTTTTCCATAAATATACAACATAGTTAAAATATAATTGTTGTGTATAGGCATTTTGTGGAGTATAGCATTCAAATGGAAAGCAAACACTATTAAATAATTAAATTGGTACTATTTTATTGAAATATGACAATATTTAAAATAGAATCACTGATAAATTAGCATTAGTTAACTAAAAGATGACTATTTGAATCTGAGTGAAAGTAGAAAATAATGACAGCTTCATTTATACTGATTATAATCTAGTCTTGTTAATCTGTTGTTATCAGTATGATGTTCATTCACATTACTGTAGTGTTTGGGTACTTTGATGAATATCATTCCAGCCTAGCATAAGAAATAGGAAGGACTATGGGTATGAGTATTAAAGCTCAGAACCAAAGATTCAACAGTTTTTTCCTAATCAAATATTTTTTAAAAATTCCATACCTAGATTTCAGGTGTTCTTCCTATTAAAGCTACTTATAGATCTTGGAAAAAAAACAAAACAACATATATATAATTATTGCTGATACTGCTTCATCTAAACAGTTTTACTTAAGACATGAAATATAAATCATTGAACTGTTCTCAAAAAAACCCAAAAAACCCACACCTGTATGTAAATATAAACCAAGCACCTTTCAGTTTACGAAGGTAGATAATGCTGGTGGCCTTGCAAGTAGTTCTTGGAAAGGGCCCGCTATTCTGTGGCGCTGGCCTGCTTCCCACTGCTAGATTCCTTGACTCCTTATCAGAGATGGTACCACAGCTACCGCCAGTATTGTGACAGGACACATTACAGTTTTCCTTAATGTGTTATTTGTTTTTCATGTGTAATATTGTTTATAAATACACTTACTCCATTGTAAGTGAAGTTCTACATAAACTTGATAATTGTAAGAAAATCAATTGCATTTTCAGCTGCACTTGCAAGTATATTCTTGTTTTTTGTTTTTCCTGTCACTTAGGGAACGGTTATCATCATCGCAAATCATGGTGACCGAATTGACATCCCACCTGGAGCAGTATTAGAGAACAAGATTGTATCTGGGAACCTTCGTATCTTGGACCACTGAATGAAAAATATCGTGCACTTTATACTAATTATGGGCTAAACAGTTTCTTACAATGAAATGTTCTCTAGGATTACTGTATCCTGCAGTGTTAATTTTTAAGTTGAGTTTTCTGCAGTATGCTTTTAGTCTGTGAAAAGCACAGGTGGAAGCAATACTTTTCTTTTTGAAGAAGATCCTGAAAGTTAAATTCATCTTAAAGTGCAATATTGTCTAATCTTAAAACTGGGGTAGCTCTGCTGGAAAATCTTTTAACAGAGGCCTCAGTGATGGTCACTTTGAACTGTTTGTTTGTGGTTTTAAAAATAAAGCTGTGAAGCAATCCATGTATACACTTATACTTTTCAATGCTAACTTTATGAAATGGTGAAGAAAAATGGTTTACTCTTGCTAAACAGTTACTCTGTCAGTTGGAAGACTCGCTCTTGGAACACTGACGTACTCACTAGCCAGTTACCTAACAAATCCAGTTTTTGCATTTCTAAGAATCTTAACTACATCATTATTTCCACAGGAATTAAACTTGAAGGTATTTAATATCTTTCATCCAGTTCTAAAGCTGGGATGCCTGCCATGCTCTCCATAGACTCTCCATTTACTGAAACAAAGTGGTGTTTCTTTTCCCAGATGAAGGGGAAGAGGTGGGGTGGGTAGAGGTAGGGCATTTCTTTCACATCCTTGTTCTCTAGTATAGTGGGGTGGGGTATAACGTTATAAAAAGTTACCTTTCCTTGAAGCTTCACTTGTTGAAGCTTGCTTGTTGTTACTGAAAAATGTTCTTGAATAACCCAAATCAGGTCTGCTGGTAGTTTGAATTTCAGCTTTTCTCTAAGAATCAATTACATTTTCCAATTCTTCCATACTTGTTTTTGAGTAAGCTGCCTGTTTAATAAGTTTACTGTTACTATAAAAAAAAAAAAGTTGTCTTTTAAAGTCTGGTAATTCTTTACAGCTTTATTTTAGACAGACAGTTTAAGAACCAATGACATACCTCTGTAATAATAATAAAGGAAAGAATTCCTCTTAGGAAAACAAAGAGCACAAAATAAGACTATTTCATTGTACATAATCACCACAAGGTTAGGCACTCTGACAGGGTTAGGCAAGATTCCTGGTGTGAAGTGAGGCACAGGCACTTTCATTTATAGAGTGCTGCTGATTCTAATTTTGAAGGTAGGTGTTATAAAAGTCTTTTTAAATAACTTACTCATCACCTTATATTTCTGGCCCCAACACAGCAGCCTATATTTTAACAGTTCTATTTCTCCCTGGTCTTTGTTCATATACACATTGAAAGTTACTTACAAATAAGAACCCAAGGCAGGGGATATACTTCAATGTTATGAGGAGATCTCATTTTAACATTTAGATACGTAAGCAGAATATAAGAAAATGTATTCTTACCTCTGCTAGAAATAAAAAGGAAAAACACCCCAACCCTGCATAGATACTTTACTTTTATAAAAATACAGCTGTTAAACTGCAGGCTTTCATACACCACATCTGAAAAGTATTTAAATTAGTAGTTGCATAAATGAACACCAAAATCTTACTCTTTAATTATTACTTATGATCAGTCTTTCAAGTATTTAGACTATTCTGGAAGGCTTTACGCAGTTGACATACAGTGGTGATGATGATAGATTAAATATGCGACACACAAAGCCTGAAACTTGACATTGGTCACTAAAACAAAAACTGAATTCCTAAATCCAAGCAATCAAAAGATGTTTATTTTTATAGAAAGATCTGTAAAAAAATAATTTTTCAAACAGCTTTACTTTCATAGAGAAAACTTTCTACAGAGGTTGAGTAAGATTTTAATATTTTAAATTGTACCATCATTAAATAAGGTGGGATACCATATGAATTTCATTGCACTGGAAGAAATGCAAAGCATTTTTTAATATAAAGTATACAGAGCATTCTAGTCAGCTACAGCTGTGTTACAGCTATGTGTTCTTTTGGATTTGGTCCAAAGAAACCTGAGTCTGTTGCCAGAGAGAATGAAAAATATTATAGACACCTGATCAGTTACTCCTCACTGAAGGAAGCACACAAATGGCATTCCTTGTAGATCCCAGTGAATCCCAGTTTCCCAACACTGATACTTTCCCTTTCCCCTTCCCCAGTTCACTTTGGGTTCCAGGTTCAGTTCTTGAATCACAGGCATCCATATTTTCATCACAAACATACACATCCCATGGTAAAATGAACTACCCAGTTTTCCAGTATGTCATCACCTTTTCTGTTCCCAGATCTCGGCCATATTTAGGTCCAAATCTTTAAGGCCTTTTAAGGCTTGAAGATTTCCAGTGTAAAAAGCTACATCTGCTGTGACCAACCTAAACATTGGAAAGAAAATTATTTTTAATCTCATGTTTTCTTTTCAAATAAAGTAGCAATGCTCACAGAGTAATCTGAGTCCTATCCTAGCTGCTAGACTATGATTTAAAATTTGGACCAAATGTCAGTATATTTCTCTCAGCATGATTCCTACTATCATATAGTTAGATCATTTCATGTTCTCTCTCTTTCATCAGTGTTGTTTTGAAAAGGAATAAACAAATGCAGGTTGGACTGTTTAATAATTAATTCTGCCCAATAAAATAAATTTATCTTAGAACAGTATGAAATAGAGAAAAATAACAAGTTAAACTTTTTTTTTTTTGATCAGTTGTCACTAGAATAGAGTATACATGTATATGACTATTGAACTCAAGGAAAAGACAGACAAGGTTTCCTGAATGCCATCCTAAGAAGTTAAATGAAGGCTGGGACTCGTGTTAAGTACTACTGGATACAAAACTTGCTATTGATGATGTAACAATACTTGACAAACAGAATTATACTTTTTAAGTATTTAGCTGTCACATTAATCCCTATCCTTGAAAAAACACTCCTGGAAAGAATGCTCAGATGATAAACAAATACCAAAGCTCCACACACAAAAAATAGGGACTGGTCTGATTAGACGTGTACGTTGACAGATTTGGCCCATGGAGAAACAAATAGGAGAGCTTGATTTAGTAGTTTGTAAAAGAAGAGGAAATGCAGCTTTGATACTTTAAAGAGCATGTAAGTTCTGGACTGCTGGACCACAAGGGGGCAAAGGTATTTTAAGCACCCTTAATATATGTATGAGTCTAATTTATAAATACATTCATACTTATGTACTTAATGTTTCAGCTTTTGTCACATGGCAGAATTCAGTAAGGACCATATTTTTGTTTGAAACTCATCTGGGTCAAGGTGCTTTAAAATCCATAAAACGTCTAAATTAGTAAATATGCTGAAACTGACAGCAATGGCTCAAAAAAGAACAAAGTCTTAAGGCAAGACTCCCACATGAAAAATTACACGAAATTAACAGAAATCTCCATTTTAAAATATCAAGTTATGTTTAATAAACAACTATTTATAGTCTCTACAAGATAGTACATAGAAAATATATGTTTTACATCAAAGTTGAAAATATTTGATAAAAGAACGTAAAAGAAAAGCAGATATTTGCAATATATATAACCAATGAAGGATCAGTTTGAGGGCATATGCAAAAATCTAAAATCAGCAAGAAAAAGATAATACCCAAGATAAAAAATGGGTGAAGAATATGAAGAGGAAAAGTCACAGATGAGAACACCTGAATGACAAATACGTGAAAAGATGACAAACAATAGGAAATGCAAATCAAAACAAAATACCACTGTATCCCATTAGACTGGCAACAATTTAAAAAAATCTAACAGCAAAAAAAAAAAAAAAAAAAAAAAAAAAAAAAACAGCAAATGTTGGCAAGATGTGGAATAAAGGTGGGAATATAAACTTGGTATAGCCACTTTGGAGAAAATTCTGGCAAAACCTAGCAGAGTGAAAATGTACATGTGATCCACTTCTATGTACCTACCCTAAAGAAATGATCACACCATTACACATGTATAAGGAAAGATCTTCACTGTGGCATGATTGTAATGGAACAAAGTAATGACCTAAAATTGATCACCAGGTGAAATGGAAACATTAAATATGGTTGATTCATGTGGGAGAATGCAATAAAGCAATGAAAAATGGACAATTTCTATATATCAACATAAACAATGTTGAGTGGAAAAAAGCAAGCAGCATATGTACAATATACCATGTAAGTAAATTAAATTCATAAAACAGCTCCACATTTTTTTTTTTTTTTTAGATAAAGAGACAATAAATGAGAAGGACTTAAAGGATATAGACCAGATTTACTAGAAACATTGCCTAAGGGTTGGAGGAAAGAGAAAAGGACTGGAGATGGGGTCAAGGGGTACTCAAGCTCCATTTGGAATGCCATTTTTTTAAAAAATGATGAACATTTTTTTTTCCAAGTGAAAATGACAAATGTTAATAATGATCAATTCTAAGTAACAGGAATATAAATATTATCCATATGTCTATTTTTATAATATCTTAAAATAGAGAAAAAAATCACATTAAAAAGAAAAAGTGCAGGACTGGGGAGAAGAAGGAATAGGGAGCAACTGCTTAATGGGTCTGGGATTTCCTCTTGGGGTAGTAAAATGTTTGGAACTAGACAGAGCTGGCAGTTGCACCCAGGTGGTGGCTGCGAAGGCACTAAGGACCACTGAATGGTTAACTATAAAATGGTTAATTTTATGTTATGTGAATTTCACCTCAAAAAAAAAAAGGTAAAATTTTAGAGCCATTTCAGGAACAAAAGTTCCTTTTAAGCAGGTAGTTTATTATGTCTTTGGCTAGAGTCTAGAGAGAAATTTTCAGGGAATTCTATCTTTCAAGTGATCACTCAAAGACATAGTTTGACTTACACAGTATTAGTGTCTTTAAAAGTATGTGACAACAAAGATCTCTAAGGTGGTACCAACCCCCAAATAGCTTTATTAACAAAGAAAATAATAGGTGATGAATTAACTTGGATGCTTCAGAACTACTGGTCTGAGAAAAACCAACCTGCGAGATTTAGTTACATGAATAAAAGTAGAAAAGTATGAGTGTAATAGGCCTTTAATTAGCTTTTTATGAATAGTTTCTGAGAGGTATTTGAAAATTGAACTTTTCTGTGGCTTTGAAATTTCTGAAAATAAATCTTTTTTTAAAAAAAAGAAGAACCAGGTAATAAAAGAGAATCAGATTTTTGCATAAAACTCTTAAATTCAGCCTGGCTGACAAATTCAGCAGTTTGAAGCTTCCAAATTGTTTTGTGCAAAATCAATTCATTGTACTCTCCAACAACACAGGTTTGAACTGCGTGGGTCCACTTATACGCAGATTTTTAAAGACAGTAAATACTAGAGCATTACATGATCTGCAGCTGGTTGAATCTGTGGATGTGGAATTGTTGATACAGAGGAGCCCTGAATATGGAGGGCCAGCTCCCTAAGTTATACTCAGATTGTCAACTGCTGGAGGGTCGGCACCTCCAACCCTCACCCCATCCCCCTCCTGCTCAAGGGTCAGCTGTACTTCTTTTCTTTTTAAGGGTAGGGCCAACTTCTGACTCCAAAAGATGTTTTTTACATTTGTTCCTATAAAGTTTGAAACTTAAGCCTAAAATTCCTTTAAAAGGGAACAAAATATTCTATTCTTAAAAATCCATGGAACAGGTAAACACACTACAGAAATAATATAAAGGTGTACCTACATGATCAGCGCTTTGCACTTTGTATAATCTTTAAACCCGTATCTTTATCTACATTGCTCTTAACAAAAATTCTGTGACAGTACTTTTTATCATCCCTATTTTAAAATCTAAGAATATTAAGACTCAGGGTAAGTGATTTGCCCAGTTATAGAGCTAGTAAGTGGCAGAACTTAACCCGTTTTCTGATTCTAAATCTATTTCGCCAATAATACATATAATTTGTTCAACGGCTTACAATAAAATATGTATACACTTATTTTTTGTAATCCTGTGAAGGAATTAAGGCAGATTTTATGGTTCTCATTTGATAAATAAGGCACAGAGGTTAAGTGACTTTCTCACGGTCATACAAAGTAGGGCTTTTGAGTTCTGTCTGGATAGGTGAAGACTACTGGGTGACTTAAGGAGGTGCTACTAATGTACACTGCCTCAAAATGGACATATAAGGTCAGTTAACTAATTCACCATCTATAGAACACTTTAACACAGATAGATATAGATATAGATATAGATATAGATATACATCACCTCCACAGAGGGAAAAAAAGGCAAAAGTCTGCTGATTTTACAGTCTGGGGCCCTGGCAAGATTATAGTGGAAAAGGACAGCATAATGAATAAAAACCAATCAAACAGTTCAATATGGGAGTATGGGGTAAAAACATATTGAAAACATACCCATTTTGAGGTCCTCCATCATTTATCACATTTAAGTGAGACAATTGCTTTTTCAAGTGGAGTTTGTAACTTGCATTAATTCTTAAAAATAACATCTGGAAAAGAAAGAAAACTCAGTTTCTTAAAGCTCTATTGACACAGAAGACATAAGTAAGTAATCACTATTATTTGCAGAAAAATTTTAAAAACGTTTTGCTTTGGCATGTACTTTTAAAATGCTCCTCTGAAAGTATTTAATTGCTATTTCAGTATAGTTTGTCTCCTTAGTTGGATAAAAGCTCTTTTTGCTCTTTTCAGTAGTACTTATTTTAGTGATATGACTTATCACTGCCTTTTGCCCCTTAGTAGAAATCCTCTGGCATGTGTAAATGGGATCAACCATACAGGTGAAAAGAATAAAAAGAGACGGAGAATTCTGCAATGTATCAATATTAACTAGGAACTTGATAGAGGAAAAAGTCACAATGGTAAAGGCAAGGCTACCGTTATCCTTCCCAATTACTTGGAAGTATTTTATTGCTTCACATGCAGATTTTTAATGCAATACTTCTTTGGGAAATGCCTGACCTGAAATTATATACAATTAATCTATGGAAACAATTTTGTGAAATATATTTCCCATGGGAAAAAATATATAAAGTCATCTATGGAAAAGTTTTCTGGAATTACTCGTACTCAAGTGACAATAATGACCTAAATCTATAATTTGTGCCCAGCTTGACAAGAGTTCCCTTGTCAGATAAAAATACATGAAATACCTATATACCCAGCTCCTGGACCTGGCTAAGCCTTGTTCTAGAATTAGAACTCAAATGGCAAATCCAGAAGGTCAGAATGTCAGAGGTGGGGGATCTTACATGTGGAATGAAAAGGATGGCTTGGCTAGGAAGACTGAGAAAGGAAGAAGAGACCCTAGTGGGTGCTCCACATCTCAAGGCTCCTCCTCAGTCCTCAGAGAGCCCCAAAGGCGCTGGATGATATTTAATCATAAAGATGGTATGATTAATGAAAACTTAGGGAAGCATGAAAAAGTGGTAATAGCTAGTATAGGATGGAAGTCTGAGGTGGCATGGGAAAGGAGACCAGCAGGCACAAGAGCAGGGAAGAGACACTGAAAAAGCTACTCTCTGCTCCCAAATACCATTTCCAAGCACTCAACCAATTCAAGACAAACTGAAATATTGATAAGAAACTTCTCTAAATAGCAAAAATCCCAGTGAAAACTAAGATCATTAGCATGTAACAACTAGTTTTGTACTAATTATAACATGTCATTCTACAATTAGACTTGAATGAGATCACCTGGTATAAAGGGAAGAAACTAAGGTGGGTAAAGAAGACCAGAAGAAAAGAAGTACTGGAAACTTTAAAGTACTAGACGAGGGAATAGAGGGAAGTCACGGGTAGGAATGTCACCGAAAAGTGAAGAGAACTCTGATAATAGTGTAGGGAAGACAGTAGAGACAGAGGGTGGATACTTCAAAAGTAAGGGGTGCCAAAGACTACCCATTTTGCTATTTTTCCTGATCCGTGCCTACTACACATCACTTATGCTGATCTAACAAATATTAATGTTAAGGCACATTGATTGAGTTACTTTATATGTCATCTCATTATTAAGTCCATCACTAATTCCTCCCCTATCCAATTTGGATTATAATCACAGTCAGTAACATATTCTATTATGCACTGATAAATGCTAATCCTGATTTTCAAACTACTAATGTAATAAATGATGTCAGTAGAATCTGGGACCTCTGATGACCCAATGAACAAATGAAAATCTGCTTTTTAGAATGGCTGACTACACAGCAAAGCTACTATTGCTCTGGCCTGTCAGGGCAAGGAGCACTTTGAAATCAAGTCAATATAACAACTGGAAAAAATAACAATAATCATACTGGAATACGAACTAAGCTTAACTGTGCCAAGAGTACATAATAAAAACACTCCAATTCTGGATGCATATTATGTTATATATAATAGTTTTAGGAATTACTACTCACTTGTGTTTGTTCTTCTGGAAGGAGATCAAATATAGCTTCATGCATTTTTGCCATTTGCTTACAAATATTCCTGAAACAGGCAGAAGGAACGGGAGCTTTCACTTCATACTGGCAGGGAAAAATAATGAGAATTATATTCATGTCCTCTGGATTGCATATTGTCCCCACTGTTCCCTAAAACATATATTTTCTGCCCCTACACATCTAACTCTTCAACTGTGATCTGTGCTACTCATGCAAATCTCAAAAACTTTTCATTAAAAACCTTAATCTATTTTGAGAGAACCAGCATAATATAGTGGCTAAGAACATAGGTGGCTTCCCTTCTTAAGATGGACTGCTTGGGTTCAAATCCCAACTCTTAAAATTCTTAGCTATGTGAGATGGGGTGAGTTACTTCTCTATATTGGGTGAGATATTTCTCTATGTCTCAAAGGGCATGCTGTGAGGATTTTAAAAGATGGCTCATAAGAACTCAAACCAGTGCTTGATACCAAGTAGGTACTCAAAAAATGTTAGCTACTATTGTGGCTTAATATACGATAATGAATCATTAAAGTAGGCCCTCCAAATTAACAGATTATTTTTTAAACATGATTTTAAGAATGTGTTCAACATGATCATATCTGAAATCAATATAACTGGTAGAATTAAAATGTTCTTTTTCTTGGTAGGTGGGCCAATATAGTAATCATATTTACCCTAAGGTTAAGAGAAGACTTTTTCAGGCTTCCCTGGTGGCACAGTGGTTAAGACTCCGCCTGCCAATGCAGGGGACACAGGTTCGAGCCCTGGTCCGGGAAGATCCCACATGCCATGGAGCAGCCCGTGCACCACAACTACTGAGCCTGCGCTCTAGAGTCCATGAGCCACAACTACTGAAGCCCGCACGCCTAGAGCCCATGCCCGGCAATAAGAGGAGCCACCACGATGAGAAGCCCGTGCACCGCAACGAAGAGTAGCCCCTGCTCGCCACAACTAGAGAAAGCCTGAGCGTAGCAATGAAGACCCAATGTAGCCAAAAATAATAAATAAAATAAATAAATTTAAAATAGTAATAATAATAATAAAGAGAAGACTTTTTCAATGATCTATACGGAAAATTTTAAATTAGGTAAATTCACTTACTATTCTTACATCTGGAACAGTACACTGATATGATTTAGATAATCATCTTTTAGCCCACATTTTAGAATTCACAGCTTAAATTATATATCATTTTCATTTATAAGACAAATTTGGGCTAAATAATTATATTTTAGATGCACTAATCTTATATAGTTTATTAAAATGATGAGTTCCAATATACTGCTGCAGCAGAACCATGTGGAAGTCACCGTGTGACTGGACCAAGCAAAGTCGTGACCACTCAAGGGTTTGTCTCTCTTCAGCTTAGAGTTATATCAAACATCCCCTTATCTTTTTTATTAATAACAGCTTTAAGATATAATTCACATACCATAAAATTCACCCCTTTAAAGTGTACAATTAACTTTTTTTAGTAAACTCTTATACAACCATCACAACTAATTCCCAAACATTTTCATCACCCCAAGAAGAAACCCCATACCCATTAGCAGGCACACCCCGTTCCCCCCTCCCCTCAGCCCCTGGTAACTACTACTCTCTAGAAATGGAATCATACAATCTGTGGCTTTTTGTGACTGGCTTCTTTCACTTAGCATGCTTTCAAGGTTCATCCATGTTGCAGCATGTGTCAGTACCTCATCTTTTTTATGGCTGCATGATATTCCATTGCATGAATATACCATAGTTTATCCAATCAGCAATTAATGGACATTTGGGTTATTTCTACTTTTTGGCTATTATGAATAATAATGCCATGAACATTCATGTACAGATTTCTGTGTAGACAAATGTAATCAATTCTCTTGGGTATATACCCAGAAGTGGAATTACTGGATCATATGGTAACTCCATGTTCAACCTTTTGAGGAAATGTCAAAATGTTTTCCACAGTGGCTGTACCACTTTACAATCCCACCCAGCAGCATATAAGGGTTCCAATTTCTCCATATCCTCACCAACACTTGTTATTGTCTTTTTTATTTTAGTATCCTACTGTGGTAATATCCCCTTATCTTAACTATCCCCCTGTCCTGGGTTGAATAATATCTTCTCCAAATTCATGTTCACTTAGAGCTTCATAAGGTCATAGTGGATTAGAGTGGGTCCTAAATCTACTGACTGGTTTTTATAAAAGAAAGAAGAGGGAAATTTAGACACAGAGACACACAGAGGGAAGATGACCACGTGAAGACAGAGGCAGAGATTGAAGTGATGCATCTACAAGCCAAGTAATGCCAACAACTGATAGCAAGCACCTGAAGCTAGAAAGGGGCAGGGAAGGATTCTTAGAGCCTTCAGAGGGAGCATGGTCTAGGGACACTCTATCCTCCAGAACTACAAGAGAGTAAATTTTTGTGTTATAAGCCACTCAGTCTGTGGGAATCTGTTATGGCAGCCCCAGGAAACTAGCACACCCCCAAAACCTTCCTTCATCACTGCTTTCCCTCAAGATACTATCCTTTCCATCTGACCTTCACCACACGTTTCTCCAATCACTTAAACTTGATACTGTACTTCTTTATTCCACACTATATAAAAAAATCAACTAAAAATGGATCATGGACTTATATATAAAACCTAAAACAATAGTGCTTCTAGAAGAAAACACTGGAAATTATCTTTGTAACTTGGGTGACAAAAAGTTATTGGGATAAGACACAAGAAGCATGAATAATAAAAGAAAAAACTGATAAACCGGAGTTCACCAAAGTTAAAAACTGCTCTTTTTAAGACACTTAAGAAAATGAAAAGGTAAGCCATAGACTGGGAGAAAATAATTACTTGATAAAGAACTTGTATCTAGGATATATAAAGAACTCTTTTCTTAAAGAACTCTTAAAACTCAATAAGAAGATAACCCAATTTTTAAAATGAGCAAAAAAAATTTGAACATTTTTCCAGAGAAAAAGTATGGATGGCAAAATAACACATGAAAAGATACTCAACATATTCGTCATTATATAAATTAAAACCACAATGAGATATCACTCAATACAGACCTACTAGAAAACTAACATTAAAAAACAGAGAGACAATAGAAGGTGCTGGTGAAGATAAAGAGTACCTAGAGCTCTTGTACATCACAAGTAGAATATAAAATTGTATAGTCACTTTGGAAAATAATTTGGCAGTTTTACATTTCCATGCCACCATCAATATATTCCAAGGTATTTACACAAAAGAAATGAAAACACATGTCCACACAAAGATGTGCCCATGAATGTATATAGTGGCATTATTTATAACAGTCAGAAACTGGAGAAAACCCAAATATCTATCAATTGATGAATGGATAAACAAATAGTAGTACATCCACACAATCGATATCACTCTATAATAACAATGAACAAGCCATTAACACCTGCTATAACATCCATGAATTTCAAAAGTGCTGGGCTAAATGAAAGGAACCTGGGACAAAAGGTTACATTCTGTATAATTCCACGTATAGGATATTCTGCAAAAGGCAAAACTATATGGAAGAAAATCAGATCAGTGGTTGTCATGGTTTGGGGATGTCGGGAAAAGGATTAACTGCAAAAATGCCAACAGTGATGGAATTGTTCTATATCTTGATTGTGGTAGTTCTACTACATATACATGTTAACATCCATCAAATTATATACTTAGAAAGGATGAATTTTACTGAATGTAAATTATACCTCCATAAACTTGCCTTAAATTGCTTAGCTTTCCACTGATAGCAAAGCTTTCCACTATCTTTCCAACATATCTCCCACTCCTGGGTTTACCCACCCTAATACATTAGCTAAATGGAATTACTTACCTTTCTGATTATTAATAACAACAGCAAAAGCATTAGCAGTCAACATTTATTGGAACTGGCTATAGTCAGATACATGATAGAAGAAAAGTGCTCCACATATATTATCTCATAAATCTTCACTACAAGTTTATGAGGCTTTATTATTATCCTCATTTAGAGATAGGAACTGAGGCTTAAGGAGATTAATAATTTGCCCAAGGTTCTTCAGTGACTAATGTGTGACAAACAATGGAATTTGAATTTAGGTCTACCTGACTCCAAAACCCAACACTAAACTTCCTTCTTAGGATTCCTACCAACATGTCTGTTCATGCTGTTACCTCAGAGTATCTCTTTGTCTCAACTTCATTTGCTCTAATTGTATCTATCTTTCAAAGCAAAACTTATATGCATGCCTCATCCATAAAGCTTTCCCAGATCTCCCTCCCCAGCTAACAACCATCTCTTTCAAAACGTTAAAAGCTCCAATAGCACTGAACCGATTCCTTACTTACGATACTTTAATCTACCTCCTGTTATAGTTATTGATATAATTATCCTACTACATATTTTACTATATGAGGACAAGATCAAAGGTTTCTTCACCCTTGTGTATCACTGTTAACCTAACACGATTTAACTCAATGAATGAATGAATGGTGGCTGGACATTAGTCTAGCCAGTAGTACAATTAGATGTTAATGTTTCACTCTACCCAAGGAAAGGTACCCTTGTTTATTAGCTTCTTATAATCAGCGTATATTTTATTACTGTGTTATTCTTCTTTCCCCAAATTAAATTCCTGATAAGAAAATGAAAAGCTAAAAATTGAGAGACTAACCCAAATCAAACACTGTCTGCTATTTTGGTGTGAATTAAGAACAGGGCCAAACTCCTGGGCAACCCATGGAAGCAAGTAGGGCAGGGAGTGAAAGAGAGACTTGATAATACAGGGAAAATGTAACATGTCAGGGTAACAGGAAAAGTCATCAGTGAGGAAGGTAGCAGAGAAAACGCTAAGTTGCAAACGTCTAGGCACACTCTTGACATTAAAAAAATGACATAAAAAATGGGGAGGGAGGTGTTTGAAATTTATAAAAAAGTTAAGAGACATAATAACCAAATGCAATATGTAATTTTGTTAGGTGTGATATAGTAGTGTGATTATATAAAAAAGTATCCCTCCCTAGTTTTTAGAAATATACACCCAAGTATTTAGGGATGAAATATTACAGTGCCTCAAATTAACTATAAAATATTTTAGCAAAAAAAGAAAAATGTTAATGACTGTTAAATATAGGTGATAAATATATGGGAAGCTCATTAAATAATTTTATTTTTCTTTACCAAAAAGAAAGAAAGAGAGAAAAAAGAATGCAATGAATTGTCACAGGAAAAAGTCTAGCCATAGTCCCAATTCTTGTTCATAGACTTTGGATGACCAACATGATAGAAAAAAGTCAAGGTTTTAAGAGTACCAGCACTTGTTTCGTTTTGCCTCATTCTATTCCCCAGCTTATTACTAGTTTCACTATTTAACATTTACCTTACTCTACATTATTAGGTGTTAAGTCCTCTGCCTTGTTAGATGATAAACTTCTTGAGGGTCACAGTGCATTATTCATTGACTTTTGGTACACAGAAGAATGTCATGTATCAAAAAGGAAACTTGTGGAATAGAACTGCTTTTGCATTTAGCTTGTACTTGGCAACCATGAAGAAAATAGAGAATTTCTAACCAATAATTTTTCTCCATACAAAACTAGAAACTTAGAAGGCATAACATAACATAGGTATGTTTGCACATAACTATAAATTCCTTACGCTTCTTAAAAGCATAAAACATCTATACTATATACTAACTACGTCAGAGGTTCTCAAAGTGTGGTGTGGGAACACCTGGGAGTCAGAGGCTCTTTCAGGGAATATGTGAGGTAAAAACCATTTTCATAATAATAATAATATTAGTATTATTCACTTGCAGTCTCTCATAATTGAATGGTGGGGATTTTTAGATGACCTGTGATGTCATTCTGAAGGCTAATCAAATGTGTGTTTATGTATTGTGTTTTAAATTTTTTTTTAGTTTTAATTTCTAATATGGTACTTACTGATAAGTATATTTGCATTAAAAAAGCTCTTTGGGGTCCTCAATTATTCTTAAGAATATAAACGGGGTCCTATGATCAAAATGTTTGAGAACTTAACATTAAACAAATGCAATCTTGTTTTCTAATCACTCCTTCTCACTGTCAACTTCAAAGATTTGGGTGTGAATGGGCACCACTTTATCTTGCCTTTTTATAATTTTCATGTGCCTGCTGCTCTTGCCATCTCAGAATCTGAAGGATCCAAGTAGAAGGAAAAGCATATCAAAGGGTCTTGCTTTATAAGATTACTCTAAAAATACTCTGGGGCAAAAGTATAAACTAAATAAACCTTCAAACTTTCAAGGTATGAGATTTCTGCTTTCTCTCTAAGACATGTACTGAATAATTTAGGGAAAGGAAAGAGTGAGGGATAGGGCAAAAGTGACTAGGGCTGATTAAGTGACATTTTTCTGAAGATACCCTCCCAGTGCAATTAAGAATTTTTTGGAAAACAGTTCTCCTTTTAATGACCTATGTGGAATGGGAAGCAAGTAAGAAACAAATACTGAAATTGAGTATCTATGATGGAAATAAGAGAGCACCTCAGGCTCTGCCTTCTTGGCCTGGAAAATAAAATAACACACTTTACTACAAATAATTTAATGTTTATTTTCTCAGTTCTGTCTCTGGAAGGCTTTCAGACTAAAATATGCTTTGAAGGTACATAATTTTCAATGCAGCTAATATAAAATTACTTCTATATAGGGTTTCTATCATCCTTGAAATCATCTTCCCCCACCCCTACCCCCAAGTCCCTTAGGAAATGAATATCACCTATTTGGGTGATCTGAACATTTGAGTTTTTCCCTAAACCCAGAACAATTTTGATTTGTTAGACAACTGTGAAAAGTCACAACGCTTTCAAGCAAAGCCTAATAATTTCCGTAAATTATTACCTTAGATAACAGCTTGTCAAATAAGCTATCCATTATCGCCACAAGCTTAGCTGATATTTCAGCTATGTGGTCATGGTAGTCCTGTAATGAGAAACGTTATATTTTAAAGTCCCTGGGACACATCTAAAATACTTAACAATTACAGAGTTAAATTTATGAAACTCCAGTAGAAAATACATGGAAAGGTACCTTAGTGATATGATCAAAATGCCTAAGCATACTATACTGCTTAGGCTGCAGTCGAGCTTCAAAATGAGCCCTGATCACAGGAATGTAGTGCACGATTAACTGCAAACAGCGTGAAGAAAGAGCTGAAGATCCGGGAGGTAGACATATCATGGAGAAAAACAAAGGTATTAGCTGGTATTTAAGGTATTTAATTACCTATCAAATTATGTAAAAGATATCAATTAATTTTATATAGACCCCAGTTTATTACATAAATGAAGAACACAGTAACAGAAAGCAACATATTTCATATTTTTTGTTTAAGAAAATCAGTTGGTACTGAATGATGTAATGAATGATGCTGCTTTTCCAATGGACTCAAGTTGTGAGTAGTACTGGCATGAGGAAGCTAACGGGACAACTGAGTCTCTTCTGACATTCAGATACCTTTCACCCCATATATACATACGTACTTCATACATATTACATTTTAACATTTTTTTACAATAGTGCAACTTTCTAGTAACTTATATTTATTGGAGTGAAAATTCCTCATAACATTTCTCCAGAAGTTATTTTTCAGTTATGGCAATACATAAGAAAGTGACATTGCTACTTTTAGAGGCTTTAGTTAGAGGCATAAAAACATCAGGTATAATGAAACATAAGTATAGTGACATCACTGTAATGCCTCAGCATGTGAATTAAATGCAAAAATCCATACCCAAATTTTTTGTAGTTATTGTTTTTAGTCCAACAACTTGCAGTGCACCAGCTCCAAGAACTAACTGGCAACTTCTTGAATTGAAGTACTAACAAAGGAAGAAAAAAAAAACCCAACAATTTATTAAAAATTATTCTTTATATGCTGGCAATGTGTTAATTCTAAAAATACATTCCTCTTTCCTCTCATTGAAGGACCAAATGAGTTTTTCTACTAGGAGCAATTAGGATCTGTTTATGTAATGACAAAAAAAAAAAAAAAAAAAAAGGAAAGGGGGTTTCCCAAATAAAAAATTTTAAAAAAAAAAAAAAGGCAAGGGGTGTTCCCAAATGATAATATTTACAGTCTGGTAGGGAAAAAGTTGAAAAATTCTAAAAATCAGTTGTTCAGAAATTAATCTTTAATTGGCATTCACAAAACTAGTTGTTTCAGTCATTCTAATTGGATAGTCCTACTTTCGAAAGGGTAACAAAATCTTTCTGGACTAAAATATGACAACTTAATTTTGGGACAGAATTAATTGATAGATTAGGTATTTGAAAAAAATAAAGCCTTTTCTCTAGGCTAGCAGTTTAAAATATCTGTTAATATGAAATGGCTGAATAATACTATCACCACAGTTTCATTTTACATCAATGGTTCTGAAATAATGATTTAAGAAAAATCTCTAACCTTAGTGAGATGAATTTTGTAAAGTTCAGTGAATTCCTTCCATGCACATTTGAAACCAGTCCAGGTTTTTTGACCTAAGTGGCCTCAGTCATGTTCAGCACCTAACGAACAAATCATCTCCTGTCTCCGATATCATTAACAACTCTACGGGTGTAATGAGGAATCACTAAATGTGGAGTGAGAAGGAAGCAGGTGGCCTCCTTCAAATAACATGTTGTGTTCAACCACAATCAAATGTCACAAAATTAATGTCTTAAAGATAGCTTAACCTCGAAATGTCTTAGAGTTGGAAGATTACTCATGCCCTAATGAATTACTTCTTCCAACTATTTTTTCCATAGGAGTGAAATCATACACACCTTCAATAAATCTGATAGACGAGTGAGCATGTCAGTAGTAACAGATGGGATATTATCCACACACTGGCAATATTCAAGGATAATTCTTATCAACAGCAATACGGTTCTACAAAAAAAGAAAGATGACCCAGTAGACACTCAAGACAAGAAAAATCAAACTGATTTGGCATATAAAAATCAATACTGATCTTGGTAACTGTTAAATTATGTGTTTTACCTATAAGTGCAACAGAGTAGGGACTTAGGGTAAGGCAACAGAAAATCCCTAGAGTGTAAAATTAAGGAGGCACTCAATTTCAGGGTTGTGCAACTACAAGGTAATCACTTGCATGACACTGAGAAAGGGTACCTCCTTAAATTCTGTGTTGTGAGCACATCACTCTCTGTGTGACAGTCACACTAAGATAAGTCTCTTCCATAAGGCAGGTATCCCATTCCTTGGCCAATTTAGAAACACTGAAAAAAGCTTAACCAGTGTTTCTGATTATGTAGTAGGTCCTCATAAATGTTGAATTAATGAAGGGAACCTAGTCTAGATTTTCTTAGTGAGATGAAAGATAAACTGTGGCTTCTAAGAACAATATACCTTCTAAGAAGTTTATTGGTAAATCACAAAAGCTTCTCCAAAGATGAGAAAGTTATCAGCTCATTATCAGGACATGTCATAAGCTGAAAAGAGGCACTCACTAGTGGGAGGTTAAATAAGGTTGAAACTAAGGGAGAAAGAGCCATTCATTACAGCACATCTAAATTCAACGAGATCCTCAGAAATGAGTGATCCATGTAAACTAATGTTTTATGAAAGTCTGAAGAGAGCAGTGATTCAAGAAGAAGAGTATCTAGCCTTTATAACAGCTTAGTTGTCAGACCATATATTACTCTCCATGCATAGCTCTAGAGTCTGCTTTACTGGGCAGGAGTCCATTGCTTATCTTTTGTAATTTTCTCTCTGAAGATATAATACTCCACTTTTAACCAGGGAGTTCCGTTTTTTGGCAGAAGCCTCTTTGCCTAAAGAGCAAGAAAGCCAGATAGCTAGAGGGGACCATTTCCATCAAGCAAGGGAAGAGTAATAAGACACAGTCCTTCCTCAGTATCCACAGGGGATTGGTTCCAGGACATCACGTGGATACCAAAAACCATGCATGCTCAAGTCCTTTATATAAAATGGCGTAGTAAAGTCTTCCCTCTACATCCACGGGTTCTGCACCCTGGCTGGTTGGATGTGGAACCCATGGATATAGAGGGTCAACTGCAATGGGTAATTAAGGAAAGAAATCATGATTAGATTGAAGGACAAAGATTATAGGGAGGTTGAAAAAAGCTCTGTCCCACCAGAAATGGAAAAGAACTCCAGAGAAGAAAGGAATGGAAGCTTTACCTTACAATGGGTGCACTTCAGAGTTTTGGATAATATACAGGTTGAGAAAAAGCATAAATTCTATACACACTATTTGAGTGCTTATGAGCTGCTAAGAAAAATTAAAGTGGTAAGATATGATCCCCATCTTTGAGGAATTCAGAGACTAACCAGAAAGTGCCATGAGAGAGGCACAGAGAGTTACAAAGAGAGGATCATTCATTCTTCCTGGAAGGAATGGCTGTTTCAGAAAAGACTTACTTAGTGACAAGAAACAAAAAAGTGAAAAAGAATTCTGGTATAGATATTGGGAGCTAGATTTTTATTCTAATTATTCTGGCTCCATTTGGGTAATTTTATATTAACTACTTAAACTTCTAAGCTCCAATTCTCTTAACTGTAGAAAGGGAACAATAATCCCTGAAATGTCTATTGTACAACATGGTTGTAGAGATCAAATGAGATCATATATATGAAAATATTTAAACTATGAAGTGTTATTAAAATTAAAGTATGTGAAGATATTATCTTAACTACCTATTTAATAAAAGGCATATAGTACTAGACAAACAACACTGGAATTTATATTTTTCTTAGTTAACTTGAATTTGAAATACTGTTTTTGGTAAAAGACCTAATGACAAATGATGATAATGGAAATAACTACCAACAACTATCAACTTCTTGTTAGGTACTAGAACTGTGCTAGATTCTTTACATGAATTACCTGTTTAATTTCACAATAATTCTAAGTATAGTACTATTGTCCACATTTTGTTTTATAAATAAGGAAACTGAGGCACACAGAGTAACTTGCCCAAGGCCACAAAGTAACAGAGCTGCTGGGACTCAAACCTAAGCAGTCTGATTCACAACTTCAACTACTATGCTGTATACTACACACTAAAAAAGTTGCAGGAAAAAAAGAAAGAGCTTGAGACACTTATAACATCATGGAGCCACTACAGCACCCTTGGATTATGTACCTCTAGGTTCTTGTTACATGAGAAAAATCAACCAACCCCTTTTTTTGTTAAGCCAGTGTAGTCCTAATGGGTACAGAATACTACAAAATATAGAAAAATAAAAAGGAATCCATAAAATTTCTTTAAAATTCTTTGTAAGATTTACAATTGCTAATCCAAAATTTCTAATTCACATCAAGGGGTAACTAAAAGACATATGTTTTAAATACTTGATTCAACTAATGAAGAAAAACGTGTCACTCACCCAACAACAGCATACTGTTGTCCCTCGACAATGAGAACTTCAGCTGGTTTCCTTTCTTCTGTAGCTAGAGAGTAAAGCGAATAAAGAGACATGGGTAAAAGATGAAACAAAATATTGGATAAAAAATTTAAACTGGAAAAAACTGAAAATGTTCCTATTCAGGGCCTGAAACGATCTCATTTCTGCAAATAAATCTACTTGTTGGGAAACAATTCAGCACAAAGTAAATAAAGTATACTGCATTTGGAATCAGAGAAATCTGGATTTGAATTCCAGTACTGCCAATTACTGGATGCAAGACTACGCCAATTACTTCTTTTGAATCTCAATATCTGTATCCATTAGACATGGACAACAATATCTACCTTTCAGTGTTGTTACTGAAAGAGATAATGCTTATGAACTGGCTATCCTCTAGGTCTGGCACATGGCAGATGATCGATAAGAAGTAAAGGAAAAAGAATGTTATTAGTTGGGAAAGGCAGAACTAGCATTTCAACTGGTTATCTTTTCTTTATTATAACCCTTAGAGTACAACTTAATTCCTAAATTCAATGGAGAGATTATGTATTACTTTTCAAGATTTTAATCCAAAAGTTACTTTATTTTCAGCATGTGGTATTTCTTATTATTAAAAAACAAAATTCAGCATATTGAGGTGAAAAGAACAGTGGACTGGATTACTGCCCTGAATCAGCCAAATTAAACAGATTACCATGCGCAAGTAAGTCATCATGCTTCCCTAAGCTTCAAATCCTTTTGTTCTAAGACATTAAATATCTACTTCCTCATCTCTTTCAAGGAAAGAAATTCAGTGTGATATAATTTCTAATCACAATTCACTCTGTATGTCAGATTAAGTTTTTTGAGGACAGGGGTTGTGTCTTAACCAATTCTCAATACTGCAGAGAAATGGCTTAGCACAGTAGTTAAGAGGAAGGGTCCTAAAGTCAGTCTGCCTGCAGTTGGATCCCAGCTCTACCACTTCCTAGCCAGGTAACCTTAGGCATGTTGCTTAACCTATTTGTGCCTCAGTTTCCATATTTTTAAAAATGGGAATACTAACAGTGTCTAGCTCATGGATCTGTAAATGAGATAACAATGTAAAGTGCTTAGAAAAAACTGTCTAGCATCAGGTAAGCAGCAAATTAATATTAACTGCTATCCATTAAACTTCATCTCCCCAATGCGAAGCTAAGTAGCTAGTAACTCAATAAGTAGATGATGGATGCATGAATAATAACCAAGGATCCTTAACTCTGCATGAACTAGTAAAATGTTAATGGATTTCTAATAGCATATCCTTTCTTCTTTCTCAGAGGAAAACAAAAGACAAAAGCAGGGTATATGGGGGACGGCTTGAAGATGGCGGAAGAGTAAGACGCGGAGATCGCCTTCCTCCCCACGGATACACCAGAAATACATCTACACGTGGAACAACTCCTACAGAACACCTACTGAAGGCTGGCAGAAGATCTCAGACCTCCCAAAAGGCAAGAAACTCCCCACTTACCTGGGTAGGGCAAAAGAAAAAAAGAAAAAACAGAGACAAAAGAATAAGGACGGCACCTGCACCAGTGGGAGGGAGCTGTGAAGGAGGAAAAGTTTCCACACACTAGGAAGCCCCTTCGCGGGCGGAGACTGCGGGAGGCGGAGAGGAGAGCTTCGGAACCGCGGAGGAGTGCACAGCCCGAGAGGCTTGTTTGCTCACCCGCCGGGGCGGGCGGGGCTGCGAGCTGAGGCTCGGTTTCGGTTTCGGACGGAGCGCAGGGAGAGGACTGGGGTTGGGGGCTTGAACATAGCCTGAAGGGATTAGTGCACCACGGCTAGCCGGGATGCAACAAGAGAAGCCACCACAATGAGATGCCTGCACACCACAATGAAGAGTAGCCCCCGCTTGCTGCAACTAGAGAAAGCCCGTGCTCAGCAACGAAGACCCAACACAGCCATAAATAAATAAATAAATAAATAAATAAATAAAAATTTATTAAAAACAACAACAACAAAAAACACTTTAAAAATTATTCAAAACTTCAAAATTTCAAATCTGGTATTACAGGATGAGTTGTACATAAGTTTATATTATTATTTTATTTATTTTTGGCAGTACGCGGGCCTCTCACTGTTGTGGCCTCTCCTGTTGCAGAACACAGGCTCTGGACACACAGGCTCAGCGGCCATGGCTCACGGGCCCAGCCGCTCCGTGGCATGTGGGATCTTCCCGGACCGGGGCACAAACACATGTCCTCTGCATCAGCAGGCGGACTCTCAACCACTGCGCCACCAGGGAAGCCCAAGTGTATATTATTAACCCATGACAACTCCACTTTAACTGATATACAAAAATATCTCTAGCCACTGCATGTCTTTCATAAGAGACCCAATTGACATTTGATACAAATGAAAATTTTCTTCTTGAAACTCTATTTTTTTAACTTGTGTGTTTTTCTGGATTGTCCTGTCTGCCCTTCCTTTGTAGTCTCCTTCATAGTTTTCTTATTCTACAGTTCTTTATATTTTGGTTTTCTCTATCATATCACTACTACATTACTTGTGATTGATAATAAATATATTTTTCATCAGACTTAGACCTTTTAAAGTAAAATTATACCTCTTACCTATGTCTCAACATTTGACACATAGAAGCATACTAGTGTCCAGTAAAAGAATACATGTCTCTAAACAATACAGTACAGTGGTTAAGAACATAGCTATGAAATTATATAAAGTTGGTTTCAAATCCCAGATCTTTATTTGTACCAAATTCCTTAACCCCTGGAAGCCTCACGCCTCCTCACTATTAAACAAGGTAACAATAGTATCTTTATTATAGGTTGTTGTGAGGGTAAACTGGAGTAATGCATGTAAAGCACCTGGTCCAGTGTCTGGCTATGGTTAATACTCAATAAATATCTGAAATTATTATTAAAAATTACCACATATTTTTCCAATCAACTACTTACTAAGCTGGGAGTGTTAGTTCTAAGATTCCCAAGAGGCACTATCAATTAAAGAAATATTAAGCACTCCTACAAAATGAACAAACAATATAAAATTGAAAGAGAGTGTGTGAAAGAGTACACATACCCCCTGATTTTTTTTCAGGTAAAGCAATCTTTCCATCTGCTATAGAATCAACAAGATCCTGAAATTCTGCGGGAACATCAGCTTGCTTCCAGCGTTCATTGTCTAAGAGGAGGCTATTCAAAAGTAAAAAGAAAGGAAGATAAACTTTAATAATATTTCAACACCATCTCCTTGGGTGAAAAGAAAAGGAAGAGCTGAGTGAGTACATAAGACTTTTGTTACATATTTAAGACTACATGTATCTTAGTTAAATTCAAGTAGAGCCCATGCAATACAAGGCATTGAGTTTTTAAATAATAATGGCCAATACCTGTTAGTACGTAAGACTTTAAAAAGTGCTGAACACCTTAATAAACTGAAATCATTCATAAACAGTATGAATAGTTTCAGAAAATGTTTCTCTTTTTATGTCTCTTAGCCTAGTCAGGAAGAGTGGTAAAACATAATTAACTTCACTTTGAGTGGGAAAGGAAAAGTCAATCTATTAGGATCTTCCTGGTAAGTACTTTAATGGAACTAAACATTCTAACTACACTTTCAAAAGCTAAGAAATGTGATTTTAATTCCACAATCTGTCTTTAATTAAAAAGAAAAAAATCTGTCAGGGGTTTTAACTGGCCAATTAATGAAGTTTCCTCTTTTAAATATAATTGTGTTTTGTAAAGAAAAGGGGAAAAAAATGAAGAACAGAATGGACATGGTAATAATACCTGAGCTTGGTTTTTCTCTCTTCATGAAACCTGTTTACAAATTTATTAGCTTGGCTCTGAAGTGCTCCAAGTAATGACATGCTTTTTCTTCCACAGATCTGTTCAGTTTCTAAAATGAATGTTTCCATTAATCTGGAAAGTGTTATGAATTCTGTGGAATTCAGCTTCTCAAGAAAACCATCCTAAATTTTAAAGATAACACAAAAATCATGAGAGTTAGTATAACACCAAATATGGATGAGCTATAAAACCAACTTAAACAAATATTAATTATTTTTATAATAGTTGTATTAATTCCTAAAAATTATTTTTAAACAATTTTAAATAAAATTTCCCAATACTTTAGTCCCAGAAATCAAGCATAAAAAGTTTAAGATGTCTAAATTTTATTCTGATCCCTTTGTAATACAGTAGCTCAAATAAGTTCAGATCATACTATACAATTGTCATACTATTGGAGTACAACTAATTTTCTTAATAAATTATTTGGCTAAGTATACACATATATATGTATAAAAACAGCATATTAATTTCAAATTAATTATTAAGGTATTATATTTCAAAATAAGTCTTTTAATCATTTATTTGAAAAGCATGCTTAATTTTTTCTATTTCTTTTATTTGGATTATTTTGCATTTCAACATCTCCTTAATAGACCACACCAGTACCTTATTAAGTGTTCAAAATATGCATTATGTGGAATAGGGACACAAGCAAGGATATATTCCAGATCTTGAAAATAATGTTACTATGTATAAAATATCTAAAGTTTATTAAAACAACTAACCTTTGCTCTTGACATGAGAAATTTGACAGCTCGATCATGGCATATATCTGAGGCACTATATAATAACTCCTGGACATTATTTGCCAGCTTTCCCAGCTCTAAGTCAGTTAATTTCATGTCTTCATTGACCCTGAAAATGATAGAAAGAGATTAAGTCAAGGAAAGTTATGAACACACTGTTCACCATAGATGACGTACCAATAAAAAACAAAAAGCTGTAAAATTTACATTTGAGGGAAAATTCTGTGATGTATCATATACTTTCATTTTTGTGGTAGAGCATCACATAAACAAGCTCAGATAACACAAATATATTTTACCCTAATATTATATAAGAATAATTTTCTCTCTCTGCTGTAGTATTTTTAATACTTAGTTCAGACTCTGACTGGAATTCTGCAAAAACTACAGCAAAAGAAATTCTCATTGGGTACAAGGGCGTAGCTGTGGCAGGTTGTGCACAGGTGCTTAGGATGACATGGTGGAAGCAAGAGGAAAGGAATGGAAAGAAGGAACAAACAGGCCCTCTTTTTACTTATAATTATGAATGACTATTAATAGTCAGATCAACTAAACTAATATTTCCTGAGTATTTACTGTGCTTAGCTACTATGCACTGGAGGGAATACTGTTCTCAAGAAACTTACAATTAAATAGGAGTACTTATAATATGTAATGCATCTATTCCAGTTTTGAGGAAGAAATGTAAGACTTCCTGTTTTTTATACATTTTTCCCCAGGGCATGTATAAAGACCACTGATTCTGTGCCAACAAGTCAGTTTAGTGTTATCATGAACCAAGTGAAGTACCTTAGCATAATTTTTCTCCGTTTCAGTTGAATTAAAATAACTTTCAAAGATATTTCAAAGAGGACCTGATGTATATTAATTTGAGGCAAACCACCACTCTCACTGGGTTAAGGTATTAAAGAAAGTTATTACCTGCTATCCTTTAAAGTTATATCATTAAATTTACTTACCAGTGCTTTAAAATAATGGATGGATAAATATTTTTAAAATACTCTCAGATACAGTATCTTGCTTGGTTCTCACACTCTGAAGAAGATAGATAAATTTCTACTTTACAGATGAGGATACTGAATCTTGAAAGTTTAAGTGATCTACTCAAGGTCACAAGGTTAAGAGGGTGGGACTAGAACCCAGAATTAGTCTAATTCTATTTCTAATCTGATAAGCTTCTTCTACTGCAACATTTCCTTCTATATAAACAGTCCAAGTGCTATTTCAATTCCAGCTCCCATAAAACTGTTTGCTTAAATTTCAAAGTTAAAATTTTATTACAATTGTAAATTCCATTTTCTGAAGGATTTCTAAAATTTGCCCCTACGTAAGGGAATGATTAAGAATTTGGAACTCTTACCAATACGCCACCAATTCACAAAGATATAAACAGGAAATAGCAAAAAAAAAACCAACTTAAGTCTTTAAGAAAGTAGGGTGACAATCCAAAAACCTGGGATGTTTGGTTTTCTAAAAAAATCATTTATTTGTTTGTAATTTTGCTTTTTAAAAAGATTTTTAAAATTTAAGTCTAATGGATCTCTTTCACGTTAATACGGAAAAGCAAAAAACAAAACCTCACAAACATGATCCAGTAATTCTACCTCTGGCTATGTACACAAAAGAACTGAAAGCAGGATCTCAAAGAGATATATTTGCACACCCATGTTCACAGTAGCACTATTCATAACAGCCAAGAGATGGAAGCAATCCAAGAGTCCACTGACAGATAAAATGTGGTATATACATACAATGGAATATTACTAAGCCTATAAAAAGAAGGAAATTCTGACACATACTACAACATAGATGAACCTTAAACATAATATGCTAAACAAAAGGACAAATACTGTATGATTCCACTTATATGAAGTACCTAGAGTAGTTGAACTCATGGAGACAGAAAGTAGAAGAGTGGTTGCCAGGGGATTGGTAGGGAAGGAAATGGGGAGTTGTCGCTTAATGTGCATAGGATTTCACATTTGCAAGAAGAAAAAGATCTGGAGATTGGCTGTACAACAGTGTGAATATATTTACCACTACTGGACTGTTGTGCACTTAGAAATGGCTAAGATGGTAAACTTTATATGTTTTTATTTTAACCACAATTTAATTTAAAATAAAAAATTTTAAAAACCTACAAAACTTTCTAATCCTTTCCATTATTTTTCCTTTCCCATTTCCTGCATGGGAAATTATTTACTCTTTTGTGCCCATGTCTGCATTGGAATAAACTTACAAAGTTGTAGACTATTTTGATAATGTAAAAAAATATGGAAAATCTACCACTAACATAGATAAAAAATCAGACATCATTTCTGCATGTACTGCATCTATGACACAATTACATACTGCAAAAACACTTGATACAAGAAAGAACTAGTTAGGGTCACGTGTATAAATATACTCAATCAATCCATTGCCCCTTGGGGGTGGGTAGTTCCCGGACATTTATGTGCCTATGAAACACAGAAGAAACTACCTACAGAACCTCTGGTATCATGCTATGGCAGCATGCCATTGTGGAAAGCCAGAGAAGCTCCAGAGTGTATAGTAAGCCACAATGGAGGTGGGAGGGGAGGGATAAAAACTATGAGGCTGCATTTGATTTAAAGGAATCTCAAATAGTACAGCTGATTTCTAGCTATCTTTTAATATCGTTTCTCACTTCTGCCATAATAGTTTTAGCTATCAAATAGCCAACAAGCTATCAACTATTTCTCAAGCCTCTCTTACAGCTAGATATAGACATGTGATAATATTCTAGCCACTAGGATGTGGGACTGCAAATTCTGAACTATGCTCTTAAAAGGAAAGAAAGGATAAAACATGAACAAATTTATGTGAAAGCAACAGGGAACTAACAAATCCTAAAATGTATATGGATTTGCAACATAAATAGGGCATACTGGAAGAAGAATAAAAGGTAGGAGAAATGACCAGATATTAAGACTAATTAAAAAGTGATCATAGGGTTTCTGTGGTGGCGCAGTGGTTGAGAGTCCACCTGCCGATGCAGGGGACGCGGGTTCGTGCCCCGGTCAGGGAGGATCCCACATGCCACGGAGCAGCTGGGCCTGTAAGCCATGGCCTCTGAGCCTGCGCGTCTGGAGCCTGTACTCTGCAACGGGAGAGGCCGCAACAGTGAGAGGCCCACGTACCGAAAAAAAAAAAAAAAAAAAAAAAAAAAAAGAAAAAAAAAAAAAAAATTTT